>NC_091557.1:43599111-43614111 GCF_042767895.1 Penaeus vannamei
GTGTTCTGCCTGAACATCTTCCTCTGAGAAGTGTTGTATTTCGTCCACATTTTCGTACAGACTGAAGATTTTTTTTCACCTTTTTTTCGCTCGTCACCTGCGGGTTCCACATGCAGAATATCTCACACGAATTCCTTATACATTACAGAAAGAACTGAGAATAACCAATAGTGTCTTCGTTGTTTGTTTCCGTTAGAGTGTGTGATTGAAAGAGGAGGGGGAATTTATTTTTTCCCGCATGCCAGGGTGTTCAGTCAGCTGTCGTTAATACTCGTGTTCGGCTGAAAAATTCATTTATATTTCCCGTTTTCTTTTTTGTCTCCCCTCTATTGTACTTCCCTCCGTTTTCTGTTCCATATGTACATTTATTTTCGTATATTTCCCCCACCCACCTTCTTTCCCTCTATTATCTAATTCTTTTACTCATTTACGAGTGTTTTGGTATATTTTCCTTCTTTTTTATTTCCTGTATATTTATCTTGTCATCGTCGAAGAGATATTTATCTATCTGTTCGATGTCCATTTACCATAGGAACTCCCTCTCTTTACATGTTATTTACAATTTCACTCATTTTTCCCTTTTCTTTTTTTCTACTTCTTTTTCCTTTTTCTGTTTTTTTTTCTTATTATTATTTTTCCTTATTCTGTTTCTTTTCTTTTCCTTTTTTTCTTCTGTTCTTCTCCTCCTCTTTCTTCATCTTTTTCTTCTTCTTCTTCTCCTCCGCCTTCTTCTTCTTCATGTTTATACTCTTCCTCCTCCTCCACCTCCTCCTACTTCTTCATCCCCTTCCTCCTCCTTCTTTTCCGCCTCCCTCCTCCTTGTCTTCCTTTTCCTCTTCCTCCTCCCTTCTTTATCTTTTTCTTTTCCTCCTCCTATTTTTTTCTTCTTCTCTTCCTCCTCCTCTTTCTTTTTCTCCCTTTTTTTCCGCCTCCTCCTCCTCTTCCTTTTCCTCCCTCTCTTCCTCCTCCTTCTTCATCTTCTTTTCCTCCTCCTCTTTTCTTTTCCTCCTCCTTCTCTTCTTCCCCTCCCCCCTTCCTCCTCCTCCTCTTCTTCCTCCTTCTCCTTCTATTCCCCAAACTCATCCAGTCACGAGCCAGTGAAGGGATACATATAAACTGTTGATATCCAGTTGTCAGCTTACCACGTGACTGCCCGTTCGTGGGTTCAGGAGAGCATGTGTCTGTCATGTGAAATAAGACAGTTGTTTAGTCTGCACCTCTTTTGATACACCTGTTGTCCTTGCTTTTTTTCTTTCTTTTCTTTTTTTTTCTTTTCTTTTTTTTTTCTTTTTTTTTATCAAGATGAAATGGCGTTAAAACGATTTTTTATATATTCAAATATTCGTTTTTCTTTCTGGTGTATGTAGAGGCTAATGGATTTCGCATTTAAGTTTGGACTCGGCTTTTCAGACGTGCATGGATAATGATCCTACACATACGATAGAAATAATGTCAATAATTTCGCAAACTCTACATTTGCACGACATATCACCGCCCCCGCCCCCCCCCCCCCAAATAATAATAATGATAATAGTCATAATAAAATATGATATAATATGATATTATTTTTAAAAAATAGAAAATAAATAAAATAGAAAGGAAATAAAATAAAAACTTGATTTAATCAAATTTAGCTTAATTTAATTTAAATAACATAAAAGTGAAATTAATATCAAAATTTAATTAAATAAAGTAAACACACTAGAACGCACGATTTTCCCACATTCCCGCAGAACTAAAAGACAGGAACATTCCACCCCCAACAGCTGGCAAGAGCCCCATCCCCCCCACCCCACCCCACCCCCACCTCCACCCCCACCCCCAGCACAGGCAGATCCCGAGCTCCAAGCACTGACCCAGTCGATCTTTTAGGAGTGTAAACAACCAAAAGATACGAGAGAGTTTGAGCTTAAAATTCTTGGGGATTTTTTTAGGTAGGAGAATCTTGAATATTTCTTCGTCTTTTTTATTTGATAATGTGGGCGGCCCGTCTTTGACTTCTTGTTTGATGAGGGTATGCGGTGGAGCCAAGCAAATGCGCTGCTCGGGGGATGGTATTAGAGTTAATGCTGAGACGAATTCTAGCGCATACGCACGCACGCACGCACGCGCATTCTCTCTTTCTCTTTTTTTTTCTCTCTTTGTCTTTCTATGTCTCGTTCTTTTCTTTCTCTCTCTCTCTCTTTGTCTTTCTTTTTCTCTTTCTCGCTCTCGCTCTTCTCTCTCTCTCTCTCTCTTTCTCACTCTCTCGCTCTTTTCTCTCTCTCTCTCTCTCTCTCTCTCTCTCTCTCTCTCTCTCTCTCTCTCTCTCTCTCTCTCTCTCTCTCTCTCTCCCTCCCTCCCTCCTCCCTTTCTCTCTCCCTCTCTCCCTCCCCTCCCTCCCTCCCTCCCTCCCCCTCCCTCTCTCTCTCTCTCTCTCTCTCTCTCTCTCTCTCTCTCTCTCTCTCTCTCTCTCTCTCTCCCTCTCTCTCTCTCTCTCTCTCTCTCCCTTCCTCCCTCCCTTTCTCTCTCCCTCCTTCCCTCCCTTTCTCTCTCCCTCCCTCCCTCCCTTTCTCTCTCCCTCCTTCCCTCCCTTTCTCTCTCCCTCCTTCCCTCCCTTTCTCTCTCCCTCCCTCTCTGCCTCCCTCTCTGCCTCCCTCTCTCTCTCCCTCCTTCCCTCTCTCTCTCCCTCCCTCCTTCCCTCCCTCTCTCCCTCCCTCTCTCCCTCCGCCACACATATCTATCTTCAAGAAAGTCGCAAATTAATAGACATCAAATACGCGCGGATGATTAGATCAGATGAGACAATTATATCTCTCTCTCGTATCACTTTCGCTCACGTTGCCTGATCGTCTTCTGATCTAGGTCGCATCTAGACTCCCTTCTCGTCTCCCGTTTCTCTCCCTTTTCTCTTTCTCTTTCTCTTATTCTTTCTTGTTTTTTTTTGTTTTTTTTGTTTAGTGACGAATACATAGATGTATGCAAACAAATTATGCACGTACGCACACAAACACACACACGCACGCACATAAACAATTGCACATACACACATATACACACAAAAAACACACACACGCACAAAAAACACACACACACAAACACAAACAAACAAACAAAAACACACACGCACGCATACAAACACACATACACAAAAAAAAACACACACGCACGCACACACATACACAAAAACTAACAAACACGCACCAAATCCTTAAGCTTCCCCTTCCTTCTTTATTCCAATTCATCTTATCAACCAAAAACATCCCTCTCTTAATTACTAAAGCATAATCAAACCCAACAGCACCAACAAGAAGCAATTTCGAGGCATCTTAAGACATCACGTGACATCGCAAAACAAACTTGAAGACATCGCAGACCATTTCAAGTCGTATCGCAAAACATCGCCAGACAAAATACAATTCAAGTCAAGACACGGTTCAGATCATTTCGAGACATCGCAAGACTTCAGAATACATGTTTTAGGACATCTCGAGACATGGCAAGACGCATTTCAAGACATCTAGACATCGCAAGCAATAGCAAGATGCATTTTAAGACATTGCATGACATCACAAGACATATTAAGTGTATCTCAAGACACTGCAGGACATCACAAGACATTTAAAGATATTTCAAGACATTACAAAACATCATAGACATCGCATATCGCAAAACATTTGAAGTCATCACAAGACATGGCAAAACATTTCAAAGACATTGCAAGACACCTTAAAGACAACTCAAAACACCTCAAGACATTTTTCAAGTCATCTCAAGACATGGCAAGATGCTCCTATGAACCACACATAGAGGAAGAAAGAGGCTGTAGCTAATGCACATTCAGGACTGACTCACGTTTAATTAAATTCAACGCTTAAGTCTGTCCTTAAGAAAGGCGTAGGGGTGGGGGGAGTGGGTGGAGAGAGAGGGAGGAGGGGGTGGGGAGTAGAGGGAGAGGGAGGAGGGGGTGGAGGGAGAGGGAGGAGGGAATTGGGGAGTAGAGGAGGGGTGGGGTAGAGGGGGAGGGGGGTGGAGGGGAGGGGAGAGGAGGGGTAGGGGGTGGAGGAAGAGGGAGGAGAAGTGTAGGGTGGAGAGGGAGAGGAAGGGGAGGAAGGTGGAGAAGAGGAGGGAGGAGGAAGGGAGGGAGAAGTGGTGGGAGGAGGATGGAGGGGAGGTGGAGGAGGGAGGGAGGGGAGGGGGTGGAGGGAGAGGGAGGAGCAGCATGGGAGGAGTAGAAGGGAGGAAGGGAGGGGGTGGAGGGGAGGGAGGGAGAGGGGTGAGGGAGGGTGAGGAAGGAATTGAGGGGAGGGAGAGGGAGTGGAAGTAGGGGGTGGAGGGAGAGGGAGGGAGGGTGGAGGAGGGAGGGAGAAGGAGGATGGATGGAGGAGGTGGAGAGGGAGAGGTAGGAGGGCTGGGGCTGAGGGGATGGAGTGAGACAGGAGGGGAGAAGGGAGGAGATAGGAGATAGGAAAGAAAGGGGAGAGGGAAGAAGGGGAGATACGAAGAGAAAATAAAAACTGTTTATCTACTTCCTTTGCACAAACAAACTGATAAAAGCATTGAGTGATTAAAAGAGAGAGAGGGGGGGGGAGGGATAATGAACGTTAGAGTAAGTTCACGAAGTTCATTTGCATGTACTCCGATGCATTCCAGATTACCTTGTATCTTATTGTAACTTATCAACAACACGGACCTATATTTTACACTCGAATGATAATAATAATAATAATAATAATAAATTTATATATATGTATATAAATAAATAAATATATATATATATATATATATATATATATATATATATATATATATATATATATATATATATATATATAAATCACAGTACCAAAATTTCTAAAAGAAAAAAAATCAATCACCAAAAAACACATATTTTACACCAAAAGAATAAAAGTAAAACGAACTGCAATAGCAAAAACAGAAATTAACATTTTCAGTTAATAAAACACCGGAAGTCGATATCAAGCAACGAACTTGGACGATGTTGCTCAAAAGTAATATTTCTGGCGAGTATAGAAAGTACTTAGAAGAAAGATGACGTCATCAGACCAGTTTAGAGGCTGGGGGAGAAGGGGGAGGGAGGGAGGGGCGTGTGTCTTGGAGACAAGTTCTTCTATATTTTTTTTTATCCCTTTCTTATTTCTATTTATGCAGTTTCCTGCTTCGTCTTAGAATCTGACGTCTGGAAATATATCTTGTTCAGTTGATTTTTCGGGCTAATTTGTTCTAGTTTTGTTTTTCTCTTTGATTCATGTGGAAATACCATAAACCAATCTTTATATATCCTTCATGAAGAGAACTCCACGCCCCTTGAAGTGTTCAGTACTAATCTATAAATTCACGTCGCTTGTGGTATTCAGTACTAATCTTTAAATTTACGAGGCTACAGAATCAACGACGGGAGACTTGAGGTCAGTATAACGTGACATTTGGAGTCAGATGTAAGCGACGGTCAGAACTGGGTAACTGTTATACCATTCTCTGCATTGTCCGTACGTCTTTTACACTTTCTTGTCCTCGTCCTTCACTGCCACTGACTCCCTTTGTCGTCCAGACTGCCACGGTCGCAAAAGAGTTGTCTTAAATTCAATCTTTAATCCTTTTTTGAAAAACGTTCTTTGCTCTTATAATAGAGCTCCCCCGCAGTGTCCATTTATAGTTTTTTTGTGCGTGGTTTCCAACTTGGGTCGTAGTTTGCCTTTCCACCTTCCTCGATACACTCTGGATGTTCCTAATACACGGAAACAGTCTTATTACACGGTATGGCATTACGGCTAATACCGAAGCCGTTTTTGTGTCTTTCTATTAGTGACAAAAAAAAAAATCCTAAAGGTTACCACCCGCAATTTTACAATTCCCTTTTTTTGTCCGTCTCTTTTTTTTCTCTCAAGAAAATAAAACACCGTTCCTCGCTAAAGGACTTATTGGTCTTCAATTCTCTCAAATTGTTTTATAATGCATCATATTGCTTAAGTGAGTGGCGAATTCACAGAATCGAGTTTCACAAAGCGAAATCATCCCAAGATAGCACGCTGTAGCGAAAAAAATATACAGACTTCTTCGCGCTCCTCAGTGATCCCGTGGTTGCGCCTACCGCTCTTCGCTTGTTATGTTGTTGCGCTAAAAAACTTGATCACCTTCTTAAGTATTTTGCGTTTCCCTTTTATTTTCCTTTCCTGTTGTTTATTGAAGAGTAATTGAGGGAGAGTTTGATAGGTTTTATTAATCCTATTCACGTTGTTCTATGTAATAATGATAAAAAAACATAGGTCTATCTATGTTTTTTGTTTCATTCTCGTTACTCTTCGTTCAGAAAACATCAGATCTCTCTATCTAGACTTCATTCACCTTTATTATCATCGACGAATCAAACCCAAACCATGCATCTCATCCCGCAGACCACCTAGACCCAAAAAAAGAACATAGACGAAGATAAATTTGAAAGAAATATATAACCTGGGTTACCTCACCGACGCTCCGACCCTGTGGAACGCTGCCAGCTGCCACCCGCGTTCCAGCACAGGGGTGGGTCGTTTGCACTAGCCTTGTCTTGGCGTGGGATGGGCGTGGAAGTGTAGAGGCTATCATGGATGGATGCGCATTCATAAAAAAAAAAAAAAAAACACGCATGCGGTTATGTGATATGTGTGTATGTGTGTAATATATAGTTACATTTACACTCAGACCTCCCCAACGTGTATTTGTTTATCTCTCTGTCTATTTATCTATATATCTAGCTATCTATCTTTTTATATATAGTTGTGCGTGTGGGTGGGTCGTTGTGGGGGTGTTGATATACATATGCATATATACGTATACGTTTATATATATTATATATTAAATATATATATTCATATATGTGTGTGTGTGTGTGTGTACCGTACACACACACATACGTATAGATATACATATATGTGTGTGTGTTTATATGTAGGTACTGCATGTCTCTCCATCTGTCGCAAATAGAATGCTGCAAAGCCAAACAAAAGACGCCGATAACAATCACCAAGCTTTTCAACATTCAGCTCGGACGCAAAGCAATTCTCGAGAAGTTTATTTGCAATTTAGATGCGTAATATATACGCGGAGCTTAATTATTATCTGTTCCATAAATAATGGATTGTGGGGGCTCTATACCCTGGGCATCGTACATGTTTACGATAGGAAAAAAAATGAATTTTATTATCAACTTCATTATGCAAATGCGCTACCTGTTAGTTGTCTGATTAATTGAAAAGTTGACGAACCCTGTGAATAAACGAATATTATGTGTCTCTAGTAACTATATCTTGAAAGGAATGATTATAATGTATAAATACCAGGTTAGATCTTATTCAAAACAGTTCTGTGGTCTGAGCTCTGCATACTGCATATTTGGGCATGCAAAGGCACCAGGGACAGAAGTGCATTGCATGTGTGTGTGTTTGTGTATGTGTGTGTGTTTGTCTGTGTGAGAGAGAGAGAGAGTGTGTGTGTGTGTGTGAATGTGAGTATGAGATATATAGAGAGGGAGGGAGAGAGAGAGAAAGAAAGGGAGAGCAAGAGAGATACTAAATCTTCTTGTTAAATATAAGATATGTCGTATATACAAGATCAAGGAAAAATGTTGACTCCTAAGAGGAAAAAAGAATACAATTTGTAATAAGACCAGATGCGTTTTCGGAAGGAAAAAAAATAACAGGGGAATGTATGATCTTTTAAGTCACGATTCCATTGCTTATAATGCAAATTTTGTCGCAACAATACATCCAGAAGGAAACCCTCAAAAGACGAATCATGTCACACATCCCAAGAAAGATGCGACGGACGGAAGTAAACTACGTCATCGCAGGATGCAATGACGTCAGCGAGATTTGAAGAAGAAATTGCGCGGGAAAACATCGCCGAGCGGACAGGCGGTTATCCTTCATCTGGCAGCCAGGCAGGTGATCCCCCCCCGCCCCTCCCCCTTCCACGCCCCCCCCCCCTTCCCCCCCACCTGCCTTGCAATGGCCGATTTTCACCTTTGACTCTTTAACTGTGTCGTGCAACTTGCAACACGGTGAAGCTTTGGAGGGAACCTTAGAGAGAGAGAGAGAGATGGTGCAATAGATTCCTGATGTTCACCGAACCGTTGGTGACGTGTTATTTTCGTAATGTGTTTCTGCGGTTGAGACGTTGGTTAATATAAAACAACAACAGCAACAACGAAGACGATGATAATATAAACGATAAACACATAAACAAATAATAATGTTAATCCTTGCGGTGAAAGAGCTAACGAGAGACATAACAAATAATGATACTTAAACCATTTATATCAGGGGTCCCTTCAATTGACCCTAAACCCCATTAAACTTAATTGCCGGAAACACAACGCATTCTTGGACTTGGTGAAGTATTAACAACGTTCATCATCTGCTCTGGTTTCCTCGTCAGATCCACTTACGCGAAGCTGACACATAAAACCTTAAGATATACAGATTCACGTTTTTTACATATATCATTGCATTATGAATCATTTACATTTACATGTTTTCTCTAGGATGCTAAGGTTTTTTTTCTTTTTCTGTGTGTGTGTGTGTGTGTTTGTGTGTCTGCCGATCTCTCTCTCTCTCTCTCTCTCTCTCTCTCCCTCTCCCTCTCTCTCTCTCTCTCTCTCCCTCTCTCCCTCTCTCCCTCTCTCCCTCTCTCCCTCTCTCCCTCTCTCCCTCTCTCCCTCTCTCCCTCTCTCCCTCCTTCCTTCCTTCCTTCCTTCCCTCCCTCCCTCATCCCCTTCTCTCTTATTTCTCTATTTTCAACCCTGTGTATTAAGTTGCCACACTATCTCTGCCCTTCAGTTACTTTGACCGTAGAAGGTATTGGCTACGGGGGGGGGTGAGGGTACGTCTGTGCTAAGGAGGGGTATGGGGAGAGGGGAGGGGAGGGGAGGAGAGATGAGGGAGGGGAGTGGAGGGGTATGGAGAGAGGGGAGGGGGAGAAGGGGGATACATGGCGGTCTTCCTCAACCTAATCTGTGGATCACTGACTGACGTGTTTCCAAATAAGTCTCCAGGTTGCGTAAAACGATATATGATTGAAAAAGTTTTCTCTCTCTCTCTCTCTCTCTATATCTATCTATCTATCTATCTATCTATCTATCTATCTATCTATCTATCTATCTATATATCTATCTATCTATCTATCTATCTATCTATCTATCTATCTATCTATCTATCTATCTATCTATCTATCTATCTATCTATCTATCTATCTCTACGTGATATAAATGTATGAGTGTATATATGCTTGTTTAATCTTGATTGAGGTTTGTATATTCCTATATGCATATGTGTGTATCACAGAGACAAAGGAACACAGAGACAAATAGATAAAAATATAGTTTCACATACATTATACAGACATTGATTAA
The DNA here is from genome assembly GCF_042767895.1 of Penaeus vannamei. Classification (NCBI taxonomy): domain Eukaryota; kingdom Metazoa; phylum Arthropoda; class Malacostraca; order Decapoda; family Penaeidae; genus Penaeus; species Penaeus vannamei. The sequence goes on from NC_091557.1 coordinate 43,608,500, forward strand.
TAGAAAGAGAGAAATGAGACAGACAGAAAGAGAGAGAGAGAAAGGAGACAGACAGAGAGAGAGAGAGAGAAAGGAGACAGAGAGAGAGAGAAAGAAAAGAAAGGGGGAAGGGAGGCAGAGAGAGTGTATTTATTCTTCTTCAATTGACTCTACTTTCACTTCTTCACCTCACTTGTTTCCTGTTACCTCTCAGCTATTTCCACTTCACACATTCCCCGTATTTCCTTCAACATTTCTCACGTGGGAGTAAACTTTTTTTTTCTTCTTCTGAATAGATATTGACTATCTTCATTTGGGCTGCCAACCGTCCCTTAAAATAAAGAATCGTTCAATATTTGGAAATTAAATTGTGTTCCTTGGTTAACTTATACGGGACGCAATTTGTTTCGTGTTTTTGACAATCAATAAAAGAACAAATTTTATTGTAATGGAGGCTGTACTCTTGCATGAAATTTTGGGAAAATTGGGAAACTACCCAATTTCAACAATTTGGTCGTTTACAAGTGATTAGGCTTAGTAAAACTAAACTCCCTTTCATACGCAAAGATATTCATTATGAGAAAAGTTATTTTTAAACTATGGTGATTGGTATAGAATGTGCAGAGTCTGAAATGGTGGAGGGTGTTGGGTGAATATATTGTTAATACACGTTGTTTTCATTGTTTAAAGTACGATACCAATAAAATTCAGATTTATCTATTTTGTCTGAATAAACAGGCCAATAGATACAGGGTTTAAATGTATTTTAAAGACATATTTCCATGTGGTATTAGGTCAAGGGTAGGTTAAAGTGTCCCGTATTTTCGTTTCAGAGTGCTGGCAACCCTCATCTTTATCCGTTGAAAATACGATCGTGGTGACAACAGGTTTAGTTTATCAGAAGTGATCGAAAGTGATCCATCTTTTCGCCAACAACAAAGGAACATAAAAAATGACTAACGAAATATACTTGTCTCTTTAATTCTGATTTTTTTTATGTTCCAGCTATTGTTGTGCTATGGATTCCTTCCTTACAATAGACCAATAGGCCTTTTTTTATGGGGACAGCGAGGTTCTCAAAGACTAAACTAGGTCACATTAACACCCGAGCTGACAATAACAATACATTCAGTTGTCTATGAAAACCCTTAGCATAATATATCAACCTTGAGGTGTCTTTTCACCAACACGAAATTATATCAACGGAATTAACGGAATTAACGATCTATCGACTTGTCTCCATAGTTAGGACCTGTTGTTTATAAGATAGATTTCTTCCTTACAATGGGTCTTTTGGTCTTTAATGGAGGGACTGTGAGATATCTTAACAACTGAACGAGGTCGCTAGGGTATAAGGCCACACTCACGTTATGTTTTCGGTTAAAGGAAGGGTCGATGTTGACTCAATCTTTCATTGTGATTGCAGGGGAATAGATGTAGGCTTTTGATGGTGGAAGTGGGTCAGTATGATGATAAGGGTGGTGAGGGGCTGGTGATGATGATGGTTATGATGGTGATAATGAAAGTTATGATAATAGTGGTCATGATTACGTTAATGGTGATAATGTAATGGTTATGGTAATAGTGATAATGAGAGTTATGATGATGATGGTGATCGTTAAAGTTATGATAATGGCAGTCATGATGATGTTTATGGTGATAATGTGATGATGTTGGTTATGATGATAGTGATAATGAAAGTGATAATGGTGGTTATGGGTATGATACTGATGAAGATAGAAGTGGTAGTGATAGTGATGACGAGATAAAGAAGGATTAGATTCAGGATAATGTCGATGATGTAAAGATAAATGACAGGAATGTAAAGATGATGCAGATACGAAGATTACGATAATGACGAAGTTTGTCTTTGTATGAGCGCCAGAAGGATGTCTTGGTGTCAGAGGCGTAGGGAAGGTGACTAGGCACATTTCATTGTGAGATATATATCCTCTTGAAATAATAATATAAAAAGCGATCTTATCTAAGCTTCACCAACCACAAAATATTGTTGAAGAGACAAAAAGGAGAAAAAAATACTACATCCAAATATTTACTACAAAGAATCAGAAGCCAATAAAGCTCGTAAGTGATATATTAGGAAGTAAATATATTTTTGATAAGGGCTATTATACGTATGCCTTCACCTGAGGCAATTGAGCGAAGGGAAAAGGGATCTGTAATAAAACTCACTGAGAGAAATTATAAAGGCTACTGTACTTATGCATATTAATAATAATAAAAATAATAATAATAATTTGATAAAAAGTCCATTGTATTCATGTCTTAAGAAAATCACGAAAAAATGATAAAGTTCATTGTATTTATGATTGTAGAAGAACAGGAGGGAACTGATTGAGTCCATTGCATCTATGATTTTGAGATCATGGAAAAGTGTTCGAACCTATTGCATTTATAGTATTTCGAACCTTTTGTATTTATAGTATTTATAGCTATATACAAAGTTTGTTGCATTTATGCCTTCAGATGAGCATTGGGAAATTGACAAGACTTGTGTAATGTAGCGGTTAGCGTGCTGATTTAGCGATCTTGCTGACCTGCGTTCAATCCCATACGTGGCCGCACACAGGGGGAGATTTAGAAGCAAAATAAAACAGATATCCATTTAACAGATGGAATTAAAACTAAAATCTTTGAATCTGAATCATGCCTTACCTTAAGAGAAGCATGAAAATAATGATAAAGTCTATTGCTTCTACGCTTTCAGAAGAGCAAGGAAAAGTGTTGAAGCCTACTGAACTTATGCCTTCAGAAGAGCAAGGAAAAGTGTTACTGCTTACCGTATTTATGCCTTCAGAAGAACATGGGAAAAATTATGAAAAATCGTCGTTATCTCACCTTTTGAAGAGCGAGGAAAAAGGTTGAACATAAATCTATTGTCCTAAATTTTTAAAAAATAGATAAATACACAGGAAAAGTGGCGACGTTTACTCGACCCCGGTTGGGAAGACAAAGCGAACCTCTGTAAGAAGGACACCCTAAATTACGGTCTTCCGCAAAGGATAAGTCGTTTGTTACTTAAGGAGCGAAGTCGTCGAGTCGTGACATAGCGAGATGTCAACGCACATCCGTGACATCAGCTCAACATCTGTGACCTCAACACAACATCCATGACGACGACAACATAAGTGACGTCAACACAAAATCGATGACGTCAATACATCATCTATAACAACATAAGTGACGTCAACAAAACATCTGTGACGTCAATACATCATCTATGACGACAACAACATAAGTGAGGTCAGCAAAACATCTGTTACGTCAAGACAACAACATACATGACATGGCAACATCCATGACGCCAACATAAGTGACGTCATGACAACATCCATGACGTCAACAACATAAGTGACGTCAACACACGTGGCACCTGTAACGTTAAATATTGTTCAAGACGATTCAAAAGATTTGAAATGTAAAAAGAAAAAAAATGCAAACGTAATCTTATTATCACCAAGTAAATAAAAACATAAACGCAATGAATGACTGTGCATCATAGACGTCACGACCAGAATGCATTTTCTTTTCACTATTTTCATTAATTTTCACGTCCGGGAATGAGTGGAGATCGAACTTATATTTATGGATCTTAAAACCTGATGAGTTCTCACGACATTAGCATCTCGAAACGGAATCTTTAATACGAGTTATATACTTAAAGATAAATCCGCGTAAACATAAAAAGCGTCATTTTAGATGGGTAGCAGACAAGAGACATGTCGTAGTCTCTCTTTACTTCTTTCTCTCTCTCGCTTTCTTCCTTTCCCTTTTCTCTCTCTCTCTCTCTCTCTCTTTCTCTGTCTTTCTGTCTGTCTGTCTGTCTGTCTGTCTGTCTCTCTCTCTCTTTCTCTTTCTCTTTCTCTGTCTGTCTCTGTCTGTCTGTCTGTCTGTCTCTCTCTCTCTCTCTCTCTCTCTCTCTCTCTCTCTCTCTCTCTCTCTCTCTCTCTCTCTCTCTCTCTCTCTCTCTCTCTCTCTCTCTCTCCTCCCAATTTCTCATTCACTCTTCTCACCTCCCTCTCTCTTTCCTCTCCCTCTCCCCCTCTCTTTCCTCTCCCTATCTCTTTCCTCTCTCTCTCTCACCCTCTCTTTCACTCTCTCCCTCTCCGTCCCCCCTCTCTTTCCTCTCCCTCTCTCCTTATCTTTCCTCACCCTCTCTCTCCCTCTCCCTCCCTCTCTTTCCTCTCCCTCTCTCACCCTCTTTTTCACTCTCTTTCTCTCCCTCTCTCCCTCTTTTTCCTCTCCCTCTCTCACCCTCTCTTTCACTCTCTCCCTCTCCCTCCCCCTCTCTCCTTTTCCCCTTCTCTCTCACTCTCTCCCTCTCCCTGAAAAAACCCACACGCTCTCACACATCACCGCATTGCTGCTGTCACCTCGAGTTTTTAGCAAGTGAAAAGAATCGTTTCTCTGACTTTCATATTAGGCCCGATCTTGCCTTATGATAATAAAAGCGAAACTTATTCGACGCTCCGGCATAGGGAATCCAGTCCCTTATGATCATCGCGGATCTCCTTGGTCGCGACCTCTTTTTTTTTCTTCTTCTTCTTCTGAGGGCCCACCCATCTATACTTGGTGTTTGTGGGTGGCGGGAGGGGAAAGGGGTGGTGTGGGTGGATGGGGGAGGGGGGGATTTGTGAGATACACACACATACACAAACACATACGGACGGGCGTAGGTGTTAGTGAGTGGGTTTGAGTATGAGTGTGTGAGTAAATGTCAGAGGCAAGAGAGAGAGAGAGAGAGAGAAGTAGAGAGACAGAGACAGAGAGAAAATGAGAGAGAGAGAGACAGAAGGAGGGAGAGTATGTGTGCGTGTGCTCGCACATGCAGATGTACGTTCACATGTCTTTGTGCCATAAAATCTTGAGCATTGTGCAGTCCGCGATGGATGAGAAGATGAAACTAACAGCTTGTGTTTTTAAAAGATACGGCTCTGATAGTATGCAGACCTACTAACCTGCTTCTCGGACCATCCTCTCTCTGTTCAAGTAATCCCTATGTTGCGTAAATGAAGCAATAAAATCGGTCTGTACGTATCTGCAAAACACGGTCAACAGCTGTTTATGACAGAACGTCTTTTCTCCCCTTCTTTTTCCGTGTCATAGGCTTGGCTTCGGTCTATCATTACGATAAGCCCGCGGAGACCCACTGTGTAACCCGAGATGTACATCAAGAGTGTTGTTGATCACTCCACCCGGTTAACATCCTCCTTGTAACAGAATAAGGAGGGATAGATTAACACACAGACCAGGCGCGTGTTCGTTAGAATTCCCCATTTCACTAATGAAAGGATTCTGTTGCTCTTTGCCACGCCGAAAGAGATTTTTGAGAGCCTTGTCCAACACGCAGACACGCTGGCGGTGGGAACGTAAGCTAGGATGGCGGTGGTGAGGCAGGAAGGAGGAGTCGCCAGCTGTCTAAATACCATCTGGGGGGTTAGGTATGCATGGGATCTTTTACGATGCAAAGTGTTGACTTTCTTGTGCCACGAACTCGGGACACCATAGTAGTTTTGTTGAATGGGAATAACCTAACCTAACCTAACGAGGAATTGTAGAAACGATGGGATGTAGGTCTACAATGGGTAGGTTTATGACACTATGTCCCTTTT
>NC_091557.1:43624111-43631611 GCF_042767895.1 Penaeus vannamei
GAAAAAAAAAGAAAAAAAAACAACAAAAGTTAAATAAGATTTTTTCCTTTCCTCTTTTCAGATAATGACATTAGGAAACACTATCCTGTTCAATGAACATGTTAAGAATAAATCAATAATTAAACTAACCCAATAAAATAAGTAACGAGAATGAAAACCCCGTATATATATATATATATATATATATATATATATATATATATATATATATATATATATATATATATGTATGTATGTATGTATGTATGTATGTATATATAAATCGAATAATCAAAGACCGACCTAATAACAGCGTTAATCGATGTAATTAAGCTGAATAAAAAAATAAAACCTCGTAAAAAATATATATAAATGGAATAATCAAATACCGACCTAATGACAGCCTTTATCGATGTAATTAAGCTGAATAAGGAAAAAAACGGAGGAAAGAGAGCTTGTAAGTTTATCACAGTGGATCAAAATGATTCATCCACCATCTTAGATTTTCCGCTCGGCCAAGTACGAAGATAGAAAACGGAGATTGTGGCACTCCTAAATTCAGTTATAACACGAAACTCAAATCTCGGAAACCGCAAGGGGAGAGGTGGGAAAAGAAAAGGAAAAGAAGGGGAAAAAAAAAGAAAAGGAGAATAAAAAAAAGGGGGAAGTGAGGAAAAGAAAATGAAAAAAAGCAAAAAGAATGAAAAAAATAACACTACTTACAAAAATGATAAATCGTATATAAATCGAATGAAAAGATAGATTTATTAATAAGTAAATAATAAAAATGAGTGAATAAGAAATCGAAATAAAATAACTGAATAAACAATTGAGATAAAATAAACAAATAGATATAAGGAAAGATGGTAATAGATAAATAAATATATAAAACAAAAAAACACGAATAAACAACTAAACAAAGAAACAACTAAATCAAAATGAAAACCAGAAACAATTAAGCATTTAAACAATTAAGCATTTCGACTTGCAAGAGACTGTCTCCTCTCCACGTGTTAATACCGATCCTTCTATATATATACGTGACTGATCTTGCCCCCTCCCCCCCCTACCCCATCCCCCACCCCTTCATCTGTAGTTCTCTTTGGCCGTCGCAAGCTCGCAGACTCACACTCTTTGCTGTCACATTTATATTCTCTCTTAAGTGTTCTGGGATGTATTGCTCATGACGATGACGATGAAGAAGTATGCAAAAAAATAGAATTAGATAAAGACACTTCTTCAAATACGCTGTTAATAAGATTTGTTTTTCTTTTTTTTTCTTTTTTTTTTTTTTTTTGTTCAGAATGGTATTAATTATATTCTTAGAATGGGATGGTTGGTAATTATCTCATAAAGGAAGTTGATTAAGAGTGAGAATAATTTAAAAACGAGGTTAAGAAATAACTTGTTTCATAATGATATAGATAATACTCTCAGAATAACAGAGTTTATAATGATTATATAAAAAAGAACGACCATTAAATTTCCTTTTGATAATGGGTGATAATGATAACGAAACTAAACGTGATGTCACAATAGTTTCATATCCAAATAAAACTTTGTAATCAAACCATTCCAGAAAAATAACCATACGAAAATTATAAAGACTCTGATATAACGAAAATCATAACTCGTGTTATAACGAAAACTCTGGTATATAAAAACTCTGATGTATAACGAAAACTCTGGTATATAAAAACTCTGATGTATAACGAAAACTCTGATATAACGAAAACCTTGATATATAAGAACACTGGTTATAACGAAAATCATTACCATAAACAATATTTACACCACAATATTCCTACATGCAAACGCTTTCAATTAAAGAATATACCAAGAAATAAATAAAGTGAACAAAAAAATAAATGAATTCATGTGTCACGCGTGTATCTATCTATTTCTCCTGTTGTTTAGGGGACCGGCTATGAATAGACACATACAAAGGCTTCTTGTCTGTGATTCACCGAGACTTGTTCTATGCTTTTTTTAGTCCTTACAACCCCTTTTTGAGATTACCATATATGTAGGTATTGTCTTGTGTGTACGTGTGTGTGTGTGTGTGTGTGTGTGTGTGGTATGATAAATGAATATGCATGCATACACGTACATTCATTCATTCATTCATGCGTGCTTACACATATGTATGTACGCATACACACATACTAATATAGATAATAATCATAATGACGATGATGCTAAGACAATAATATTAATGGTAATAGTAATGATAATGATAAAAATAGTAATTGTAATAATGATAACAAAAATAGTAATTGTAATTAGGATAACAAAAATAGTAATTGCAATAATGATAGAAATAGTAATTGTAATAATGATAACAAAAATAGTCATTGTAATAATGATAATAGTAGTAATAATAATATTCATTATTATTATGATAATAATAATAAAGAAAATACAATAAGGATAATAATAATGTTAATGAAAATTAAAATAATGATAAAAAATACAATTCTAATGATAATACTAATAATAACGATGGGGACAAGTAGGATGAGGATGATGATAATAACTAAAATCACAATAATAAGGATAATGATAAGTATGATTATACCACTGCTAATAATAATAGCAATAACAATAATAATGATGTTGATAGTAATAATAATAATAACAATACTATTGTTATTACTAATAATGGTGATAATGATGATAAAGATAATAACGAATAATGATTATTATTACTATTATCTCTCATTATAATCATTACTGTTATCAATATTGTTGTTGTTATTACCATCATCATCATCACCATTATTATTAATAATACTATTTTTATCCATATCATAATTATAAAAATGATGATGATATTAACAATAATGATTATGATAATCATAATAATGATAATGATATGATGATAATGATGCTACTCCTATTATTATTATCATTACTACTACTAAAGATAATAATAATAATAATGATGATAATAATAATAATAATATTAATGATAATAATAATAATAATAATATTAATAATGGTACTAATAATAATAAATATAAAACTAATGGGAATAATAATAATAATAACAATAATAATAATAATTACAATAATAGTAATATCATGATTACTACCATTAGCACCAGTAATTTCAATTATAAAGATAATAATAATGACAAGCGCACACGTACTAAACACACACACGCGCCAGTTTAAAATCAAAGCAAATAGACTGCTTTTCCGACCCTTGAAAAGTTTCTTGCTCATCTGCCAGACTATAACCAGTGCAGGACATGGGTAAATATACAAGCAGAGGCAAAGCACACAGATGCAGTTGATATGTGAAGGAACATGTCTGAACATGTCTAAAGAATGGAGAAGAAAAATACACATTTGGAAATAAACGCACTGGAACGTTACGTCTAAACATTTTGGAGAGTTTGGCTTGAAATCTTACGTCTTGTTCGAAAAGTGTGGATGTAATGTTTATTTGTAATCTTTTTTTCCTCTCTTTTTTTAATGCTTGTGATATCATATTACGTTCTTTTTCTGATGTCTTGTTGTTACGAGGTGTGTACACTCAAAATATGTTCTTTTTTAGTTAAATAAACATTTGAAAGGCCGGAGATACATGTACATTTGTATGTACAAGTAAATACAGATATTCAAGCACAGAAACACAGTATCATTCAAATATACATGTACTTACATAGATAGATACGCTAACACAGTAAGCACATATATACACATAAGCAAAAAATTATTTAAGTATCGAAGACCGTAAGCTAAATTGTTTTGTCATTAGAAGTATAGTATAATGATAATAAAAATAATAATAATAATAATAATGACGGTAAGAGTAGGAATAGAAAATACTATTGATGATGATGATGGTGATGAAGATGAGGATGAAGATGATAATACTAATGATAATAATAATTATAATGAGGATAATAATAATGGAAAAAATAATAGTAATGTTGATTATAATAATAATTATGTTAATGATAAAGAAAAAATAATGATAGTAGCAATAGTAATAGGAATAACAAAGTTAGTAATAATGATAAGAATAAGAATAATAACAAAACACCAACATGATGATAATGATGATGATAATAACAATGATAGTAAAAACAGTGATAATAATAATAATAATGGGATGATGGTAATACTGATTATTATACTAATAATAATGGTGGCAATAATAATGAAGATAATAATAATGATAATAATAATAATAACAATAATAATGATATTGATTATGATGGTGGTTATAATGATAACAATAACAGTAATGATGATAATTCCGAGGCTATGCGTACGGCAGCCGTATGACGTTTTATATGCATATGCGCAAATAAAACGTCATTTCCGGTTGAAAAAAATACGAACCTAAGTTAACCTACTTGAGAGTGGTATCACCTCGGGTCGAGACGCCGCCATCTTGTTCGTTTCACCACGCATGCGCAGGACACCAATCGGGAACTCAGTTGCCGTACCAGCAGTCACTTCCTATTTAGTGATAATAATAGTAATGATAATAATAATAATAATGATAATAATAATAATAACAATAATAATAATAATAATAACAATAATCATTATAATAATAATAATAATAATAACAATAATAATGATGATAATAGTAATAACAATAACGATAATAATGATAATAATAACATTAAAGATAATGGTAATTATAATAACAATAACAATGATAATGATAGTGATAATAATGATGATATCAAGATGACTATAAATAAATAGATGAATACATAACTAAGCTATCTCTCCAAATCAAAATTATTTAATACAGGAATAGAGAGAAAACTGAAAATCATTCTCCCTAACAACCCTTAAGATAATTATGGTAATAATGATAAGTAGAAGGAGAAGAAAAATGAAAAAGAAAAAAAAATAGAGACAGGAAAAAACCAATAGTAATAACAAAGATTATACTAACAATAACAATAACAATGGTTATATTGATAATCATAACAAAAAAAAACAATAACAAGAATAATACTGACAATACTAATGATGATGATGATAATAATAATAATAATAATAATAATAACAATAATAATAATAACAATGATAATAGTAACAAAACAATAACAATAATAATGATGATAACCATGATGATAACAACAATAATAATAATACATGTAGTAGTAACAACAATAGTAACATTAACAACAACAATAATAATGATAACAATAATAACAATGATAATAATAACATAATGATAACAGTAATAACATAATGATAACAATAATAACAATGATAACAAGAATAACATAATGATAACAATAATAACCACACAAAAACTAGAAGAAATAAATACATCCATTAATCAAAATCAACTTTCCTTATATAAAATACGTACCTTCTTTAACGCCTAAGCCAGCCAAGCTCACACTATGTACCCAGACGACTCACGGCCTTAAAAGAGATGTTTACCTTGCCTCACTTTGGGGTCCTTATCAATATCGTTTCCTTTGCTCCCCCCCAAGAAACGTGTGTTTGAAAGGAGGGTACAGTAGTAGTCTGGGTGATATTCTTTCTTTTTTTTCTTTGGGTGTTTTTTGGGGTGAGGAGGTGGTGGTGGGGAAGAGAGAGAGGAAGAGAGATGGAGAGAGGGGTGGGTGGGTAGGTGGGGGAAAGGGAGGGAGGGAGGGAGGGAGAGAGGGAGAGAGAGAGGGAGAGAGAGAGAGAGAGAGAGAGAGAGAGAGATGGGGATGGAGAAGAAAGAAGGATGGAGAGAGAGTGAATGGGAGAGATAGAGGGAGGGATAGATGGGTAAGTGGGGAGAGAAGGAAGGAGGGAAAGAGAGAGGGAAGGAGAAAGAAAGAGAGTGGGGGGAGAAGAAGAAAGAGGGATGGAGAGTGAAAAAAAGAGAGGGATGGATGGTGGGTAGATGGAAGGAGGGTGGGATGAGGAGAGAGAGAGAGATGAAGAGGCAGACAGAGTGAGAGAGAGAGAGAAAGGGAGACTGGTGTAAGATAAAGAAGCAGGGGGGAAGAATCAACGAGAGAAGGAAAGATATCGCGAAAGAGAATATGGTAAAGTGAAAGAGAAGGAGAGAAGGAACGAGAGAAAGAAAAAGACCGAATGAGGACGAGGGTGAAGAGAAATGAGAAGCAGAAAGAGAACAGGGAAGAAGGGTTACAAGCAGACACAAAAAAATCAAAAGAACAAGAAGGAGAGACAAAGAGAAAAAGGATACCGAGAGACAGAAATATTCGAAAAAAACAGAGACGTAAAAACCCAAAGAGCAAATAAACAGAATCTTTTTATGTTTTCCTTCTGGCAATGGTTGAGGTCATAATGACAGAGTTAGTCTCCTCACTACTAGGAACTGTTAGTCTTTTGCTGCCCCGGGACCTGTGGCGCCATCTATTGAAGGCCGGGAGAAGTAATCCACATCTGCGCCATAGAGACCCTTCGATTTGTTCGTTTCGGAAATCCTGACTTTTGTCTGACACTTTCTAAGAGAGAAAAAAAGGTTAGAGCGTTGTTATGTTGGATATAACAAAGCTGGATTCTACCTTGTTTTATTCTTAAAGGTTCTGAGATGGTAATATGTCAATACTTATCGATGTGGACTGAATACATAGCATGAAGAAAAATATATAAACAGTATATCAGAACACAAATGTAGATAAGTTACTGAATATTCATCACTGAAGCCTCTCTTACTCGGTCTGTAGATTAAAAGTTTCTTTTTGTATGTTGAATTATGAATATGCTTTCAGGGATTCTGATAGACATACACACGTGTAAACAACATAGACTTATCAACCAGAAAAAGGTATGGAACGTCTAGCTTCCTGTGATTCTACATGGCAAACGTTACATTTCCTTTCTTTCATTATTCTTTTTTCTTTCTTTCTTTCTTTACGTTGAGAGTTCTGGCACATCATTAGATCCGTTATCAAGCCAGTGAATTTCACCCAGAAAGTCTGTTTTCTGTTGTCAATTTCAAGAAGAAATGATCAGATATCGTATACTTTCTTTTCCCCTTCCTGTCGTATAGTAACTTTAGTGTTTTGTTTTGCAACTTCGGAGATATTGTATTCTTGTGTTCTGGAATTCACGTTTCGATTTTATGCAAGAAGACAATGTGCGAAATATGTTTATGACTTGTTATTGATATTCTTCACATCTTAGGGGTTCATCTAAGTATACTTTCTTTGGTTCTGGCTTTCGAAATCTATTCATATATGTTCCTGTTACTCTTTCTAATATTTTTGATGTAATGGGATTCGAGTTCTATGTGATTAAAAATGTTCATGTTTAGTTCTTAACATCCAATTTATACACTGAGGACCCTACAGTATATTTGCCATTTTTCCAATTCCTTTTACTCAATGCCCTTTGAAATATCAATATGTATTATTCGTAATTTAAAGTTTATTCAGTATAAGCAATATATATTTCCTGCAACTAATATGGAAGTATTGATATATTTTCGCTTCTACTCCTCTGCAGATCCTAAATTTGTACTTTTCCTTTTATATCTATTATTCTTTTCTTTTCTTTTTTTCATTGCTT
>NC_091557.1:43646611-43654111 GCF_042767895.1 Penaeus vannamei
TTGTATTGTGTGGATGTACAACAATACAGGATCAGACTATCAGATGAGAGCATCAGGTGAAGACATTGTATTTCCTGTTTTAAGGAAGAAAATTAGCCACAGACCAACGTGCAAAGAGTTTAAGGAAACTTTGTCTTCAAACGATGAGGGGGAAAAATGGCTAGAAGCAAAATCCATCCTTTAATTGATAGAATAAATCTTAGATTTTAATAGATTTAATAGATTAGATTTTAATAACCGAATTCTGATTAAAATATTACCAAATCATGAGTGTGTGTTTGTGTCTATGTCTATATATATATATATATATATATATATATATATATATATATATATATATATATATATATATATATATATATATATATATATATATATATATATATATATATATATATATACGTATGTATGTATGTATATTGTATATGTATAAAATATACATATGTATATACATACATACACATTACATATATTTAGAGAAAGAGAGTGAGTGTAAGAGAGAGAGAGAGAGACACACACACACACACACACACACACACACACACACACACACACACACACACACACACACACACACACACACACACACACACACACACACACACACACACACACACACAAACGGACACACAGACAGAGACAAAGTCCTTCCCTTATTCAGCAAAAAATCTTCCCACTTTGTCAGTAAATTTAGAGGTGTGACCATCACCACATTAGAACACCAAGTACTGTATCTCTATCATGTTGCAAGGTATTTCAAATTTATTGCAATGTTTTTTTTACACTACATAATCACCAGAATTAGACTGGACTTCTTGCATTGTAAATACTTTATAGGACAGCTCTGGAGGGGTAAAAGTGGTAACTAATTAAATAGGTACAAAGGGTCACCAGCGAAAGGGACAAATTGGGCACCCTTTTAAAGTTAAATTGGTACCATTAGTAGCTGAAGGAACATCACTCAGAAGGCTGAATTGGCACTGACCAGAATGACCGGGAGGGTACCCATGGATGGGCTGAAAGGTCATATTAGGGGCACAATTAGAAGGTGAAAGGTCAAAGGGCCACCATTAGAATGACCAAAGGAGCACACTCAGATCTGAAAAAGACCAGTGGAAGGAGCAAGGAGTGCCATTGGAGAGAGCCAATAGACACCCTCTGAAGGAATGGAAGACAACACTGGAATAAAAATATATACAAAATGTTAAGTCACCACGAGAAGGGCCAAATTGTTGTTTTTGTTTTTTGTTTTTTTTTTAAGGAAAGATAATATCAAAAACAAAAGCTGAGAGGATGTTGCTATTTGTGTTGCTATCTCCATCTATACTTGGATTAGAAATGTTAATTGCAGATTGTGAATACGGATGGCTTAGGATAAAATGTCAAGAGATTTGTCACTATTCCAAAAGTTGAAAGTGCCCTGAAATTCCCAAAACAGATTTCAGATATGTATAATACAGGAGTTTGTGTCAAGAAAAGACAATATAATATAATATTTTTTCCTAATGTCTAAGAAATTACTTGAACATACATACAGTATGTAAATATATACACATAAGCAGGACATAATTAGAGACATTGTCTTTCATCATTTGAATGTGAAGAAATATAACATATACTCCATAAATAGTCAGAGTATTTTGGGGTACATATCTAGAGTGAACAGTACCATCATGTATAGTAGTCATTTCCAAATGTTCTAAAAAATATATATATATGTTACATTTCACTTCTATATGTATGGAATTTAAACTTTATTGCTATGATAAAGAATATGTAATAAAATACTGATCACCTTAGTTATTTCAGTACATTAAAAAAAGGCAAAAAAAAACTTTTATTATTAATCAATGAATTCTATCAGAGTTTTTTTTTATACAGTTGTTTTTTCATGCCTAAATTCTAAACACTGATGATAAGCTAACATTACTTTTAGTATCATTGTCTACTTGAAATTATAACAGTCCATAATTTATATTTTCTTTTGTTTGCGCAATTTTTTCCATTTCATTTTTTTTTTTTTTTTAGTATACATCCAGAGTTATTGTTGCAATCATTTCAAATACATCTAAAGTAATCTATTTTGATCAGCAAACCTTAAGACATGACAAATTAACACCAAGCTTGAATAAGTCAGTTTGCCACACTCATATTTTGTTGTGAAGGAAAAGACTCATTCCTTTTACTGCATTGTATCGCTTAAGTTTAGATGTTAGAAGTTTATTCATGAAAATACTTCAAATATCTAGATAATATCATTCACTGAGCAGGATTTAATAAGGAAGATAGTCAGTGACTGTTCATGCATACTATTTTCATATCATTGAAATATCTATCAACCTTTTTAGGTCAGAACAAAAAGATTAAACAAAAGTTATTGAATGTTAAAAAGCTCTATGTACTGGAACTACAAGTTTTAAAGTGTGTCTTCTTAAAAGCTTTTCCATGGACAGTCACTCTTCTTTTATATAAAATTCATAGCTCCTGACAGATGAAAGAAATAACAACTAATGAGAAAGAAGGCACAAGAAGAGTTGGTAAATACATGCAGGTTGGAAAATATAATGAAAATGATGTTTGTAATTGCATACATTATAGGATTGCAATAAGTAATCTTTAGCTTCCAGCACATACAGTGGCATACACAGACTGATATTTAAGGTTCAACATGATTGAAGCTTCAAGGAAAGCCAACCGAGTTCTGTTATTTGTAGTTTACCTTTTGAGTATTGTTAACTGCAATTAGCAATCGTATTTACACAGTGTATCATACATATGCGCAAAGAGTATGCGTGTAAAGACAGTAATATTGTACACTTCTGATACAAGATGAATTTTCTGAAAATGGATTCAAGACAAAGGCCACACGATATTTTCTTTTGAGTAATGAGTAACTATAAAGGTTTTCTACACATTGTGAAGAAAGATAAGTCAAATAAAAAGTTCATGGACATTATAGATAGGAAAGATACATGTAACAGAATATAATGTGCTTGTAATTTAAATACCTTATGAGTCTACATAATTACTATGTATTAGTGTATATGACATAAAAACATTTTTACTTGTAAAATATTTTTCTCGATATTTTATGGCTTTGATTATCATCAGTATACAGATACACTTACTTATTGTCATGAATAAACAGTGTTGAATTACAAATCATTAAGTATATGAAGGTTCTTTATACCAGAGTTGTGATTACATAAAAAAAATGGGAATAAAACAATATTAAGATTGTTAATTTATTATGTAAAAGAATTATATTTGCACCTTGGTATGTCAGTTAAAAGCAAATGACATTCTTAGTTTAAGATATAATTCAAAAACTACATAACAGAGTATATATATCACTTGTAATAATTACAGAGTATAATCCCCTACACGTTTTCAAAAGATGGAAGTGAAAATATTTACAAAAACACATGAAAATGAGAATGACAGTAACTAATCAGAAATATGAGGTAATCAAAATCATCTACGCACAATCAGCATACGTAAATAGAATTAAAAAATAATCATATATACAAATTCCTTCCTTATGAAAATGCACTGCATGTTTCAGAACAGAAAGAATAAAAACATACTTTCATCAATTTTAATATAATTCTTAGTAACAATATTCACCGACTTGCACATATGTCCATTGCAAATTCATATAGGCATAAAGTAGATGTTACACATGCTTTCAAAGGATAAATATATCCTAATTTTTTCAACATTTTTCCAAATCAAAATAAGCTTAGAGAAAAATATACATTATAGAGTCACTTTGATTCTTGTGATTATATGTAAGCTAGAAATCTGCATTAAAGCACTTTATATTTTTCTGGCTCCTTATAGGATGCTCCAGATAAAATTTGGAATATATGATAATATGCTAAGTAGGATATCTTCACTGTAAAGCCATAGAATGTAGCTGAATTATATAGATATAAGTAGACTATCTACTTCATGTGAAATTGGAGATATCTACCCTTTTTCTAAAATACATTAAATACAATCAAATATGAAACTAAAATTCCACAACATCATAAGTCTTTTCATTCGGGACAATTATAAAAATACAAACTTTACAAAAGATGGTGAATCTGTAAGACATTCTTTGTTTAAAATATCTGTCTGCCTTAAACGCTAATGGAGTTTGGAACAATTTCTGGGTCAAGCCATTCAAACTCCCACTGACGGTCAATGTTTCGTTTCTTCATTTCCAAACTCAAACGCTTGAGGTCTTTCTGGAATCTGAAGGGAAAGGAATTCTCATGAGTAAATTGCAGATATGAGAGTTTACATGAAGATTTCTGCGATAGTCATTAAAGAATAAAATTCAATTGATATCTATGAACTTACAAGTTTTCTAAAATTATATATCAGCATTATTACCACTCTTTGATTCCAGAATAAGTAAAACACACAAAGCTCATACACAAATTAGATTATTGAACTTAGCATACAAAAGTCAGACCATTGAACTTAATATACAAAAAGTTAGATTATTAATAAATACAAGCTAGATAATCAAACTTACTCTTTGGCTGCGTTCACCCCAACAGGATCATAGAGGTACTGCATCTCGAAATCTCCCAGACTTTTGGTACCGCGGCTTGAGAGCAGTTTGGTGATGACCATGATATCTAAGGTCATCCTCTTGCTCGGAAGTAGGGCCATGATATCTTCCTCTGTGAAGTCTTTCTGTAAAGCAGAGAAAAAAAATACTGATGAAAACAACCATAAAATAAAAATGTGTAAAAGGTGAAAAGTAAAAAATTATGCATACAAAGTAAAATCAAACACATCCACAATAAGAAGAGAGTAAGAAGACAGCTTAAACTGACTAAAGATTCTTCTTCACACAAAGAAGAAGGAGAAGAAGATGAAGAAGAAGAAGAAGGACAAGGACAAGGACAAGGAGAAGGAGAAGGAGAAGGAGAAGGAGAAGGAGAAGGAGAAGGAGAAGAAGAAGAAGAAGAAGAAGAAGAAGAAGAAGAAGAAGAAGAAGAAGAAGAAGAAGAAGAAGAAGAAGAAGAAGAAGAAGAAGGAGGAGGAGGAGGAGAAGAAGAAGAAGAAGACAAAGAAGAGGAAGAAAAAAAGAAAGAAAGAAAGGAATCCTTAGAAGGTCTAATTTCTTCTTTTTTTTATTGTGGCTTTGTCTAATATGAATTGTATACAATTCACAATAGATTTTTTATCACCAGAAATGAAATGAAATTGTAATGTGTGAAAAAATATATATATTGTGAAATTGATTACATATAGAGGTAATGAGATGTTACTAATGCCAGTAACATTTCATATCTGAATTTTCGAAAATCATATCACAACTATATAATATTGCATAATCCTCTAAAATGAATAGTCTGACTGTTTATCTAATAGTGGAGTTATGTAAAAGATAAAACAGGTCAGATTTGAATAAACTGATATTAATGTGTTTCTTAGGTAATGGAAATTAGAACAAAATCTAATTACCATTACATATAATATCAAAACATCATTATGATATGTATTAACCTGATCATCATTATTTTCATGGTGATACTGATGCCGATGACGATATCACATACCTTTTCCTTTGGTATATCCCCAAAGAGAATTCCAGGATAGTTGGGAACAAAGCCATACTGTTCATATTGCTGGAAGTTGGCAGCTGCATGACCAAGCGAGCACGTAGCAATAATTGATGTGATGGTGTCTACAACTTGATCAACAGTTGTGAATCCTGGAGATGAAGAAAGTCGTTGTGAAAGCCATCCAGAACATATTTTTGGAAATTTAAGAATGACATTTTTTTTAATATTGTATGTAATGTATATATATTATATTGTATATATCCCCACTGAATGTATAATTCTGTGAGAAATAACTCATACTCCTAATGTGCTTGATTCATTTTTCAGGGAATTGATAGGAGCTTTTGTATGTAAATATATGCTCAGATTCTAAAAAGAAAAACTGAACTGCAGAAAATGAAAATATATGAAAAGGAGTGACTTCACAATTATCCATCTTGGGATACTAGTGCCTAAATCATTCTCATTTTGCCCCATTAATGATTTTGAATAATCCTTACCTTCTTCTGCATTGCCTGGAATATCTTTCAAACCAACACCACTCTGATCCCGCGGTTTCACAAGTTCCTCACGCCACCATTTCAGTTCGTAATCGCCTGTCAGTTTATCTGGACTGTCTGTAAAATATATGGGGGCCATTAATCCCTGTACTAATTTATTTATCGTCATAAGCAGTCATTCAAATTTTGAAGGAAAAAACAAATATTCACCATCATATATTAGAAATACTGATATTAACATGGCCATGTATATTAATATACTGTGAATATAAACACCATTAAACCATGTCCTTATCATACATCTTTTTAAAGATTGAAAAGTTAGACATGCACCTACCATAATGGTGTCGGACAACAGTGCTGACATATTTTTTAATAGCATGATACAATGGAACTGCATCATCTCGGTATGGGTAGTAAGGCAAGATCTCTTTGTCCAGGACGCCACGTGCCTCAAGCTCCTTCTCCACTTGTCCTTCTCTTTCGAAACTCCATCGATCGAATCCTCGCTTCATGTGCTCAAAGATGCCATCAAGACCCTGTGTCATACAGCAATCCACCCATCCACCAGGGGACACTAGTTTCTCCAGACCTCTCCTGGAAAAGAAATGATAAATAAACAGTATGAAATACACTGTTGTGTGAAATATGCTTTTATATCTTTTTTAAGTTTGAAACACACTGTTCTATGGTCATAGGTTGTATATACATTTTGAGATGCTTACTCATTATAGGTCAATATAAAAACAAAGCTATTTGCAAATGACATCTCTCTCACTTTGAATGATATAAAAGTGCTAAAAACAGGCCCGAATCAGAAAGTATTATTGCTTCCAAAGACACACTATAAAGACAGCAATTCAGTAATTCCAGGTAAAGGAACCCTAGAGTAATGATCTTACGTGTTAATAGCAAGCAGGAAGAGGAAGTGTGGGGCCATAAGTTTGAAGAGAGGATGCGATGGGGATAAATTCCGATGTGTACAGATCACCACTCCTTCCATAAGCAGGTGAGTATATCCCAGGTGCGTAAGAGCCTGATGGTGTTGAGCTTCGGCGTTGTTGTAAAACATCTTTGCTACCAGCCAGGTGTTTGGTGGGTCCTTGGGTGTGTACACCTGGAGAACGAGAAAGGTAAAATAAGGTATGTGAAATAGTATATCACAGGATATGATTTCTTTTGCATATACAGTATGAAAACTATTTTTGATTGGTACAGTTCTTTATTCCATATTGACATAATGAAATGTTGAATTATCACCTCCAAAACAGAACTTGTGATTAATTTTGCTTCTTAAAGTATTTCCCTTTCATAACTCATTTTTAAGAAACATCAAGTAATCATAAAGAAGTACTGCATCATATATGGTGAAATGTATGATTAATCAATCCTCCTTTGCTCATTAGCAAAAAGAAAAAGAAAAAAAAAAA
>NC_091557.1:43666611-43674111 GCF_042767895.1 Penaeus vannamei
TTATAGTTCTACTTTACACTACGTTCTCTACTTCCCTCAGAATTTTTCCTATTTTACTCCAATCCTCTGTTCATTACTCATCTCTGCCTCTCCCTGTTCTCCATTCTGATTAGCTCTTTGTTCTTTTCTCCCTTTCCCTGTTCTCTACTCTGTTCAATTGCCTCTTTTCTCCTGTGTCTCTTTTTTTATTGTCGCTTCCTTCATTAAATCATTTTTTGCTCCTATGTTACTGTCTCTTGCTTTACCCCGCCCTGTTGGTATTTCCACTTCCGTTTTTTTTTTTCTTATTTTCCTTTCATTTTCCTATCTATCTATCTAATTTTCTCTCTCTTTCTCTTTCTCTTTCTCTCTCTCTCTCTCTCTCCCTCTCTCTCTCTCTCTCTCTCTCTCTCTCTCTCTCTCTCTCTCTCTCTCTTTCTTTCTTTCTTTCTTTCTTTCTTTCTTTCTTTCTTTCTCTCTCTCTCTCTCTCTCTCTCTCTCTCTCTTCTCTCTCTCTCTCTCTCTCTCTCTCTCTCTCTCCCCTCTATAATCTATCCATCCATCCATCCATCTCTACCTCTCTTTTTCTCTACACTGTTTCTCCTTCAGTAAAGGAACATGACAGATCGGGGAAATATATATATATATATATATATATATATATATATATATATATATATATATATATATATATAGATAGATAGATAGATAGATAGATAGATAGATAGATATATAAAGTGACGTGAAAGTAACGCGTCAATGGTATGTGTAAAAAGTGACGCCCTGACCTCAAAGGGTTAACGTGAGTGTAAAAAAAACAGACACAAAGAATTTCCTCCAACTGCCCCCCTCCCCCCCCCCGACGCCTCCCTCCACTATTTTTATTGCCACAACCCCCTCAAAGAAGAAAAAAAAAATGTATTGGTAGACTTTTGTCCGAAAGTTTACCGCGTTTGGTGGAGTCCAGCGTGACTATTCTTTCTTCTCTCTTGATGTCTTTTTGTTTTGTTTTGTTTTCTTTTGATACTTTGTCTTTTATTTGTTGGATTTTTTCTTTCTTTTTCGTACGCTGCTCTCTCTCTCTCTCTCTCTCTCTCTCTCTCTCTCTCTCTCTCTCTCTCTCTCTCTCTCTCTCTCTCTCTCTCTCTCTCTCTCTCTCTCTCTCTTATTCTTTCTTTTTACTTCTCATTCTCTCTTTCAGTCACTGTCTTTTTATTTTCTTTCTTTCTCCCATTCACCCTCTTTCTCTCTCTTTTTCCCACTCTCCCTCCACTTTTTACTCTCCTTCTCTCTCCTAAATTTATTATGTATTCTTTATATAAAAAAATGTAATAAATAAACAATGTCAATCATAATTAAAGATTATTATTGTCTTTCTCCCATCCTCTCGCCCTTCTTTTCCTTGACCCACTCTTCTTCCCCTTTCTCTCTCCTTTTCCTTGTCTCTCCCTCTTCCTCACGCCCACCCTTTCTAAGAGTGGGCGTGAGGAAGCCTAAGGATGAAGTGACTCATTCATGTTCCAACAATCATTTCCATATCACTTCCAACACCACTCAAGGAGAGGGGGGTGGGGGTGGAGTTGAGAGGGGGGGTGGAGTGGAGTGGGGGAGGGTCGGGCGGGGTGGAGTGGAGCTGAAAGGGGGTAGGGTGGAGTGGAGAGTGGTAGGGTGGAGTGGAGAGTGGTAGGGTGGAGTGGAGAGTGGTAGGGTGGAGTGGAGAGTGGTAGGGTGGAGTGGAGAGTGGTAGGGTGGAGTGGAGAGTGGGTGGGTGGGATGGTGTGGAGAAGGGAAGGGTTGGGTGAGTGGAGAGGAGGATGGGGTGGAGGGGCATAGGGGGTGGGTGGGATGGTGTGGAGAAGGGAAGGATTGGTGGGGTAGAGTGAAAAGGAGGGGGTAGAGTGGAGAGGAGAGGGGTATGGAGTGAAGAGGGAGGGGTGGGGAGAAGGGGAGAGTGGAATGGGGTGGAGTGAAGAGGGTGGGTGGGGTGGAATGGAGAAGGGGGATAGAGTGGAAAGGTGGGGTGGGATGGAGTGAATAGGAGAGGAGTGGAGTGGAATGAGAAGGGGAGAGGGGGGGGTGGAGGACGAAATCACCCGAAGGCTAAACTGAAGAGGCAACACATTAAGCCACATTTCGACACCAACTTAGAATCGATATTAGCCTAAGATGCTCACTTGTCTTCGAGGCTGACAGTTCACTCCTAACGCAAATGCTTCGGCATTGATATAAACGTGTAGGTATTTCTGCATGAGTGTGTGGGTATGGAGGGGTACGTGCCTATATATCTTACTGTTGACTAATAGATAGATAGACAGATAGATAGACAGACACATACACACACATACATACATACACAAACACTCACACACACATACAAACACACACACACACGCGCGCGCGCGCGCGCGCGCACCCCATCCCTTTTATCCGTATCAATTCAAGTCTGTGCTCTCCTTATCATAAGTAATATAAACTGTACGATAATTCATAAAACAGAATCAATACAGGGTGGTGTTATCAATGTAAAATAAGTAAAAAAAAACAACAAAGAAATACAAACGAAATTGGAAACAGGGAATACAGAAAAAATACAAAAGAAAAATGGAAACAAGGAGAATACAGAAAAAAAAAATTTAAATGGAAATAAGATGACGTCATCAATACAAAATCAGGAAAACAACTATATATACAAACAAACCAAAAAACAAAAACAAAACAAAAAATACTTTTACCAATTCAAAAGAAGAAAGAAAATATACCTAACAAAAATAAGGGGTAAAGAAATTATATTAAAACTCTTTTACGGAACAGGAGTCGCCGTTGCATCATACTTCGGGTATGGGACAAGTTGCAGTGTCATCCTTCGAACGTTCTAGAAGGAAAGAACGCGTGTGTCTTTTCCATTTGACACTAGGAAAATAGATATAACTGCAAGGGGAATTACCATGAGCTTAAAAAAATGAAGATAAAAAATTATTAAATAAATAAAAAATAGAGCGAGTGGGGGAGAGAGAGAGGAGGAAACAAAAGAGAGAGAGAGAGAGAGAGAGAGAGAGAGAGAGAGAGAGAGAGAGAGAGAGAGAGGAGGAAACAAAGAGAGAGAGAGAGGGGGGGAAGGGGAGGGAGAAAGAGAGATAGGGGGAGGAGGGGAGAGAGAAAGAGAGAGAGACAGAGAGACATCCCAGTCAACATACTTTTAACATGAGACGTTCCACCGCACTTGACTATCCATTGCGTAAGACTAACCCCCCACCTCTCCCTCTCGCCTACCTTCCCGGTGCTACCCTCCCTCCCCCCCTCTTCCCTCCTACCCCGGTCTCCCTCCCCCTCGCCTACCTTCCTGACGCAACCCCCCTTTCCTCCTACCCTGGTCTCCCTCCCCCTCGCCTTCCCCTTCCCCTCCCCCCATTCCCTCCTACCCCCAGCTTTCCACCCTCCCTCCCCTTCCCCCTCCCCCTTCCTCCTCCCCCTCACCTACCTTCCCGACGCGACCCTCCCCCACCCTCTTCCTTCCTACCACCCCTAACCCCCACCCCCACCCGCCACCGACCCCCACGTCGTCTGCGAACCGGGAAATTCCTTGTTCTTTCCCCCTACGACCTCGAGCTCTCGTCTCCCACGACTCTAGAGGATTTCCGAGACTCTGACTGATCTGCTGTCGATCCATCTGGTCGAACTGTCTGTCGATTTGATTGTCTACTTGGAGGTTTCTCGATGTGGTTTCTCTTATAGATTTACATATCAACATCTAGATAGGTAGATAGATGCATGTATGCATTATATATGTATATATATGCATGTATGTAGATATATGTATATATGTACGTAGATATATGCATGTATGCACTGTATAATATATATATATATATATATATATATATATATATATATATATATATATGAATATTGAAATGCGTGAGTATAGATGTGTGTGTGTGTGTGTGTGTGTGTGTGTGTGTGTGTGTGTGTGTGTGTGTGTGTGTGTGTGTGTGTGTGTGTGTGTGTGTGTGTGTGTGTGAAAAACTACGTATTTCTCGCCTCTATTCATTCCACCACCTGTCCGCCCACTCGTTCACCCATCCACTCATCCACCTATCCACCCAGCTATCCTATTCATCCATCCTTCCACTCACTCACCAATTAACATATATTCCCGTTCATCCACTTACACCTCCAATCAACCAATCCACCACTTCATCCACCACTCAACCCATCACCTTATCCACCCATCAATCCATCCATTCATCCACCGACAATCCACTTGGTTCAGCAAAAGCTCATCCACTGCTGAGAGAACGTAAGCCAATTTGACCTTTACGATCCCACGCTGACATAAACACCTTTTAACGCTTTTTGGAAACGTTTTTTTAACACGTGATAATAACATTGATCAGCATGAACGTTTACGAGGAGACGGTAAGACTTAAATAATGTTTTATGGTGTTTATTTTTTTAATGACTTACATACTTGTTTATTCATTTGTGTGTTTGTTTGTTTAATTGTAAGACATACGTGCTTACTGGGTTTTTGTTATTTGTAGGGTTTATATAATCACTGTCTGATTTTATCATAATAATAACTTTTTATTATTTTTTTCTTTTCTTTGAGGACACGCACTTCGTATTTAATGCTTTGTTTTCTCCCAGTCAATCCATCTATTTATCTATCACATATCCACTCCAAAAATTCATCTACTGCTGAAGTTACGATTTCAGCGTCTCTGTTCCCCGGAGAAAGATTTATAAGGTCGTCTGGTCTTGGGCATCTTCCGAAGACCATTGTGAGGATGGTTAGTTTAGCCTATTTATCAACAAAGGATTTTTTGATAGAAAGAGAGGGGGGAGAGTAGGGAGGGGGGAGAGTAGGGAGGGGGGAGGGGGAGAGAGGGAGGGGGAGGGGGAGAGAGAGGGAGGGGGGAAGGGGGAGAGAGAGGAGGAGGGAGGGGAGGGAGGGAGGGAGGGAGGGAGGGTGGAGGGAGGGAGGGAGGGAGGGAGGGAGAGAGAGAGGGGGAGGGAGGGAGAGAGAGAGAGGGAGGGAGAGAGAGAAAGAGAGAGAGAGAGAGAGAGAGAGAGGATATATAGCTACACAGACATAGAAATAAATCTATATTTTCACTGAATTTTACAAGGTCATCCCATACCCCCTCATGATTCCCTACCCTCAACGCAGAACATCTAACTTACAAAAACGTCACAAACGATAAGTGTGGCGCAGTCATAGTGATGATTAAAGTTTATCAGTAACAAGAAAGCGCTCTTCAAGGACAGGAAGCTTCTACCACTCCTTTTTTTTTATCCTCTCAGAAAGTAAAAAACCATTCTGTCACTCGCGGAAACGTTCTTGCTGGCCTGTGGCTCGCTCTTGCGGTGTTGCCGGCATGTGGAATTTCGTCGGGAGATAAATAGTAACGTTTGGCAACTGCGCGAGGAAAATTCATTCTCGCGTGTTTCAAGGAATTTCTTTTTCTTTGTATGACAATATCGTCAATTTTATGAAGGCAGAGATGAAATAAAAATCACTGTTCAGTTCTATGTTCAGGGTAGAATTCGCAACAAGAAGTACTCCTTGGCAACAGAATCACCCCACATCACGCCACTAACACAAACGTTCTGCCCACACAAACTCGTTCTAGCGGAAGGCAATGAACGCCACTCACGTTCAGAAACATAAACAGCTTATTACCGCTTCTTCCTATACTTATCTTACGATCTTCTTGCTTCTTGGAAACGTCTAATAACCAATGCTGTGGATATTAACTGATCTGCACGAATGCTTCCCGTGAGACGCGGTCTTGTTTATACGTTTTTTTTCCCCTTCTTTTTCTTCTAAATTTAGACTTGTTTCTATGAGATACAAAGTATGAGTTTCAGTTTATATGCAGGAGTGTGAAGAAGATACACACGCACCACGTTAAGTATATCACATGTCCTTGAGAACTTCATGACTGCTAAACACACAGCTGGGAGAAATGGGATAGTCTCTCGTCCAGAACTGCATTCACGTTCTCCAGTTCTACGCCGCCAAAGAGGATATAAAACCAGTTAATTCCCACTTTCCTTTCAAACAATTAGTTAAACGCAGCCAAAGGGGATATAAAACCAGATAATTCCTACTTTCCTTCCAAACAATTCATGTTAAAAGACCCGTCTCTCTTTTCCGACTTCGGCTTCTTGGGACTCGCAATGAAGGCCTATGAAGCATTTGAACAATACGAATGTCATAACTCCGTGTCACAGCTGCTAACACTTTAAAAAATCCAATTATCTCATATCCCCACCCTTCTCCGTGCATGAATTATCACGACTGCAGCCATCACATGTGAACAGCACACAGGATGCAGAGCGAAAGTCAGTGTCAGTCATGTTCAACTGAGGTCATGCAGTCTGCTAAGTTAACCCACTTCGTATTATATAAAGCGTCTCTTCAGTGGGTATTGCGGGAGGCTAACTTGTGGATATGTGATGTGATCCCTATCAGATGATCGAAGTTTGAGGAAATTTATGTATTAAGGGCAAATGTTAGTTCACTGTCAGGCGGAAAATTGTCAAACAGAATTTCTAAGAATTATTTTTCGTTCAGTTCGCCGTGGGTTTTTCAGGACAAGAGGAAAAGACCGTTCAAACATTGTTTTGATAACGTTCATTATAATTTCCTCTCTTTTCACAGTGTTATTCATCCTTTCGGAAACCTTACGCTATCGTTACCTAAATAAAAAGTACAATGAAAATATACATAAAATATTTTGGCCCTACCGTGTTCCAAAAACGTCCCAAACGAAATCTACCTTCACAAGAAAATGTTTAAACGACAAATTACACTGATGTAGCCTACGATTATTTTCCGTAGAGATTATAACTACGAAATCATATCCTGTTAGCAACGTCCCTCTACCTCGTTCACAACAACGGTCATAGCACCCACCCTCCCCCATGGCTCTTCACAGAAGGGACGGGACGGCAACCAACCAGTGCTACGTGCGTTTGTTATTATTCCCATGCTTCTGTTTGCCTTGCAATCTGGTCGTTTCAGAAGCTTTTGTAAACAGAGAGGATTTGGTTATCTTTCGGCGTTAAACTGATCTTTGATATTCAGTGTCGGTTCATACAGTTTAGAAGGGAATAATCATATGATAGACGTCTCATCAGCGTAGCAATGCAATGGTTACATGACACCAGCTGATGGCAACGTTGTAGACAGCCTGTGAATGGACATAGCGTATTGAAATTGTGCTAAGCTTGATGCGATGAATCAGATCATACAGATGAAAGTAGGAAAATATTTATTTTTTTCCTATATGGAGAGTAGGAACGAATTTATATGTAGTTAATTTGATATCATACCCTTTCATAAAGCGAGCACTGTGTATACATGGAAAATTTAAAGTTCTGCTCGAGAAAATGCGAAAGTAACTAAATAGAGTAATGGAGACGGATTAGAATGATATTCAATTAGAAACTTTCCAATTATTAAATTTATATTACATATTCCATCACATATTCTAGCCATCCCAAGCAGCTTTT
>NC_091557.1:43686611-43689111 GCF_042767895.1 Penaeus vannamei
CATTTTGTGTTAAATATACCCCTTACCTTTTTTCCCACTATCTTTGATTAAGTTTTAATAATCTTTTGATAAATACATCCTTTACCTTTTTCCACCATCATTAAGTAAGTTTTCATTCTGTTGTGTTAATTATAGCCAATACCATTATTCCATCATTAATTAAGTTTTAATTTTTGTGTCAAATATGCCCCTTACTTTTTTACATTATCTTTAAGTCATCATATCCCTTAACGTTTCCCCACCATCATTAAGTTTTCATTCTCTTGTGCTACATATAGCCAATGACTTTATTCCATCATCTATAATTAAGTTTTCATTCTCTTGTGCTAAATATACCCCTTCCTTTTAACATAGTTTTTAATTGACTTCATTCTCTTGTGTTAAATACACCCCTTTCTTGTTTTCCATCTTTGTGTTAATTATCTTGCGTTAATTGTTATAACCCCTTATCTTTTTACATTATCTTTAATTCAGTTTTCATTCTTCTTAAATATATCCTTTACTTTTTTCTATTTTTAAGTTTCGTTTTCTTGTTTAAAATATATCCTTACCTTTATTCCATCATCTTTAAATATGTTTTAATTATCGTGTTAAATATAACTTTTACCATTTTACCAAATCATAAAGGAACAGGAAAGGTATATATTTTTCAATGAAAGGAAGAACAGCGGCTTACCTGAGCAACCATTCCCGGAGCGTGGACAGTGTAATTGTAGGAGCGTCGTTTGGCCTCCAGATCCGACTTGCGAGGCTCGATGCAAGGGTCGTCCTGCGGCAGACACGTCGCGAACTCCCTGAAGACGTACTCGTGGGAGTGCTCGACCCACCGGTGAATGGGGAAGAAGTAGGTGTCCCTCTGCTCGGATGCTGTGTCGTACAGGCTCGGGGAGTGGTAGTAGGTCTTCGTTGACTTGCTGTTGCTGTTCTTCGAGGGCCATTTCTTGTTCACTCGCCGGTCTTCGACGTGGATGTAGTCGCAGAACCAGTCATCGGCTATGCCACGGTCGTCTCGTGTGAGTCTCATGACGGAGACCTTGCCGAAGTTCTCGGGACAGTCCATGCTGTAGGTGTCCTTCTTGCAGCGCTCGAGGTCATTGTAGAAGATCTTGTCCAGCTTGACCCGCGAGGAGCAAACGCCTTTCTCGTCTTCGAGGACGACGTAGACATTGGCGTCTGTCCCGGCTCCCTCCTGGTCGCCCGTTTTCACAATCAGTTGCAGACTTTTTCCCATAATTGCAGACGTTCTCTGTTCGTTTCAATCACTATCCCTCTAACAGATGCTAGTATATCTCGTAACGAAGTATAAAAAGCTTCAGCAATATTACTCCACAGTTTTGTTTTCTGAATAACTATAGTTCCTCCGGGCTCTGTGTCTGCAGTCGACTGGGTCAAGAAAGGGGAATCTCTCTCGAGCAGGTGAGAGCATCAACTAAGTCTTGGCACGCCGGTACTGTATGAAGACGCGTTCTTATCAGTAGATAGGGTATGGCCGAGGTAGCTTAAGGTCGCCAGATAAGGCAAGAAGGTCACAACGAAGCCACACGATCTGAAAAGAAGACGAATCTGTGATATGTATTAAAAAAAATAGTTCTGAACTAGTAAGAAAAAGAAATATTTCCTAGGCTTTTCATATGTTAAGCAGATTAGTATGGGAAGTTAGAGAGAGAGAGAGAAAAAAAGAAAGAGAGAGTGATTAACTGAGTATTACTATCACCCAACCATCAACCACCCATTAGCCAGCCAATCAACTACTGGTCAGTTAGCCAACCAGCCTGCCAGTTAGACAGACAGAAAATCAACCAACTTGCCAACCAGTTAACTAGCCGATCAGCCACCCAACGAAAAAGGAGAGAAAAGACAAATAAACAAATAAATATTCATCCGAAGCAAATATAACCATAGGGCTAACACACAGTTAAAACAGATTATACTGAACACACGCAGGTTCCATCACAGGGTTAAGCATCATCATGTTTGGTCTTGATGCAGCCTTTAGTCATAATTTTACCTCAATTCAGAGATGTCGGTAAACATACTTCATCCTTTCTTTTGGTAAATATCAATAGCTATGTCTAAATCTACCTATCTGTTCATCTATCCATCTATATATCTAATTAAGTCTCTCTCTCTCTCTCTCTCTCTCTCTCTCTCTCTCTCTCTCTCTCTCTCTCTCTCTCTCTCTCTCTCTCTCTCTCTCTCTCTCTCTCTCTCTCCTCCTCTCCTCTTTCTCTTCTCTCCTCTCTCCTCTCCCTCTCTCCTCTCCCTCTCTCCTCTCTCTCTCTCTCTCTCTCTCTCTCTCTCTCTGCCTAGCTACGTAAATTACCTACTTATTTATCTATCTATCTACATAGCAATCCACATTCTTACACACCATTTATCTTCATACAAAAACAATGGTTCCCAAACTTTTTCTGACCGTTACCCAGTTTTCATCCATGATGCTTGTTCAGGGATAATTCATGACAACAGAGAATGTCTATAGTCCTCAGTAAGTTCATAT
>NC_091557.1:43701611-43704111 GCF_042767895.1 Penaeus vannamei
GGGATAAATTTGATGATAGCTGTGTTGAAAATGATGATGGTGATGATTCTGTTGCCAAATGATGAGGGGATGATGATGATGGTGGTGATGATGATGATTCTGCTGCCAAATGATGATGGTGATGGTGATGATGATGATTCTGCTGCCAAATGATGAGGAGAAGATGATGATGATGATTCTGCTGCCAAATGTTGAGTGGAATATGTTGCTGATGATGATTCTGCTGCCAAATGATGAGAAGATAATGATGATGGTGATAGTAATAATGATAGAAATATTGATAACAATGATAATTATTTTCATAAAATGAACACCAGTAATAATAATAACAGTAATAGCAATAATAATCATAATGATAAAAATAAAAATAACATAATTAACAGTAATCTCAACAATAATCATTATTATCATTATTATAATAATTACCATCTTTATCAATATTATGATACCTACAAACCAATAACAACAAAATGCTAATACTAATAACAATAAAAATAATAATACCAATACTAATAACAATAAAAATAACAATAATAATAAAATAATAATAATAGTAATAATGCATTTTAAAAGGAAAACAGAGAAACGGCATAAAGTCTCGAACTCTATCTATCTTGCAAATGAGAATGTAATTTTATCTCAGCTGAATCTGCCAGAGTCGAGTGTCTTGGGCAGAATTCTGGATAATATCTTTATTTACATTCCTTGCTTAGGTTGCTTGTTTATTTTAAGAATGGTTATTATCTTTGCTATAATTTTTGTTTTTGTTGCTGCTGTTATTGTTGCTGTTGTTGTCGTTATTATCATTATTATTATTTTTAGCATTATTATTATTATTATAGTTTTCATTATCATTGATGTAATTATTAACATTACTATCACTATTATTATAATCATATCAACATTATCACTATTATTATCATCACCACTCTTATTATTATTATTATTGTTATTATTAGCATATTTATCATTATCATTCTCAATATCATTTTTGTATCAGCATTATTCCCATAAGTCATTTGTATAATTTTCATTGATCATCATCATCATTATGATCAGCGTCATTATTATCAATATCAATATCCTTATTATCATTGTTGTTGTTGTTATCATCACTAATAATAACATACATATAATAACGGTTATGGTTAGAAATATTATAATAATTATCATTACTATTATTATCATAATCTTTAATATCATCATTACCATTATTACTATCATTATTACTACTATTGTCATTAAAGGCAACTCATATACATTTCAAATAACTTTTTATATCGTCTGTTCAATTTAATTTCTCTATGCATAGGCCTATCTCATGGAATTTGAGCCTTACTGTATCATTACGAACGTATTTTGAAAACCCATTTATATAATTCAAGAAAACTTTGCATATCCGCACAAGCAATTTCTTTCCATTCTGGATACAAAAACAACTTTTATATCGTCTGTTCAATTTAATTTCCTTATTTCTTATGAACAGAACTACCTCTATGTATAGGCCTATTTTAGAGAAATTGAGACATACTGTATCATTACGAACGTATTTTGAAAACCCATGTATATATTTCAAGAAAACTTTGCATATCCGCACAAGCAATTTCTTTCCATTCTGGATACAAAAACAACTTTTATATCGTCTGTTCAATTTAATTTCCTTATTTCTTATGAACAGAACTACCTCTATGTATAGGCCTATTTTAGAGAAATTGAGACATACTGTATCATTACGAACGTATTTTGAAAACCCATGTATATATTTCAAGAAAACTTTGCATATCCGCACAAGCAATTTCTTTCCATTCTGGATACAAAAACAACTTTTATATCGTCTGTTCAATTTAATTTCCTTATTTCTTATGAACAGAACTACCTCTATGTATAGGCCTATTTTAGAGAAATTGAGACATACTGTATCATTACGAACGTATTTTGAAAACCCATGTATATATTTCAAGAAAACTTTGCATATCCGCACAAGCAATTTCTTTCCATTCTGGATACAAAAACAACTTTTATATCGTCTGTTCAATTTAATTTCCTTATTTCTTATGAACAGAACTACCTCTATGTATAGGCCTATTTTAGAGAAATTGAGACATACTGTATCATTACGAACGTATTTTGAAAACCCATGTATATATTTCAAGAAAACTTTGCATATCCGCACAAGCAATTTCTTTCCATTCTGGATACAAAAACAACTTTTATA
The DNA here is from genome assembly GCF_042767895.1 of Penaeus vannamei. NCBI lineage: Eukaryota > Metazoa > Arthropoda > Malacostraca > Decapoda > Penaeidae > Penaeus > Penaeus vannamei. The sequence goes on from NC_091557.1 coordinate 43,703,827, forward strand.
TCGTCTGTTCAATTTAATTTCCTTATTTCTTATGAACAGAACTACCTCTATGCATAGGCCTATCTCAGAGAATTTGAGCCACACTGTATCATTACGAACGTATTTTGAAAACCCATTTATATAATTCAAGAAAACTTTGCATATCCGCACAAGCAATTTCCTTCCATTATTTGTTTGATATTGTATCTTTGTGTATCTTAAATAAAAGAGATTGGAAACAAAAACTTCATAAAACGTTCTGCGGTTTGGTCTCAGATTTACTTGTGACGTCACACGTGGCAATCA
>NC_091557.1:43711091-43716091 GCF_042767895.1 Penaeus vannamei
ACTGACCCTTAGAATGATCTGTAACACTTATGCAATAAGACATGACAGGTGTTGCATGACAAGGTTCTGTCTGCATGACGTTAGTATTTCTGACTGTCAGACGAAAATCTAAATCTCGATTTTTTTTCTTCTAGGATAAAGATAAAGAAAATTTTAAGATAAGATAGAGAGAAAAAATGATGATAATTATTATAATGATGATATTGGTAATATTGGTGATTATATTGATGATAATAACATTGATAATGATGATATTGGTAATATTGGTGATTATGATGATGATAATAACATTGATAATGATGATACTAGTAATGATGATAATGAAAATTATGGTAACAATTATGATAATGATAATAACAATGATAATGCTAATGATGATAACAAAAATGATAATGATAATAATGATAATGATAATAAAATTATTAATATGATAGTAATGATAATAATACTGATAATAATGAAAATAAAAACTAATAGTAATAGTGATGATGATAACAATAATAATAATTACAATAATAACAACCATGATTACAACAAAAATTATAACGATGAGAGTAGTAGTAATAATGACAATAAAATCATATTGAAAAAAATAAAAGCAATAATAATAATGATAAAAATAAGAAAAATATCAATGATGATGTTGATGATAACATCTATGATAATAATGATAGTGATGATAACAATAATGATGATAATGATAATAATAATAATGAATTAACAATAATAATGATAACAACAATAAAAACAGTAATGATACAAATAATGATAGTGATAATAGTAATGATAATGATGGTCATAATGATAATGATAGTGACAATAATAATAAAGACAATAATGGTAATAACGATTTTAAAGATGATGATAATGATAATGATAATAAGGATGATAATAATAATAGCGATGATAATGATAATAATGATGATAATGATAATAATGATACTGACAATAATAATACTGATAATAGTAATAACAATTATAGTGATAATGATAACAATAATAATAATGGTAATGATAATGGCAATTATTATTGTCATTATGATAATGATGATAACAACAGTAATAATAAGAATGATTAGTACTACTAGTTATTGCAATGATAATTATATTAATAGTAATAGTTATAATCACACACACACACACACACACACACACACACACACACACACACACACACACACACACACATATATATATATATATATATATATATATATATATATACACACACACACACACACACACACACACACACACACACACACACACACATATATATATATATATATATATATATATATATATATATATATATACACACACACACACACACACACACACACACACACACACACACACACACATATATATATATATATATATATATATATATATATATATATATGATGGTGATGATGATGATGATGATAGTGATTGTGATGATGATAATGAGGAGGAGGAGGAGGAGAAGGATAATAATGGTAATAATAATGATAATGATGGTAATAATAGTAAATGATAATGATAATGAGGATAATAATAGTAATCGTGATAATAATGATAATCATCATCATCATCATCATCATGGGGGCTGACGCCGACGGGGGCACATAGCCGCATCCACCCTTCGCTTCCACCTACGAGGATCCCTCATGGCTAGACGCCAGGCAGGGACTCGGCCCATCTCTAGTTCTTCACGGCAGGTTTGGTCGATCTGCCCAAGCCTGATGGGCAGGATCATCCTGAGGAAAGCGAGCCAGGTGGCCGTATAGCCTGAGTTGGCGATCACGGATTGTGCAGATAACAGGGCTTGTGCCAGTCTCACGGTGCAACCGTTGGTTGGACACATGGTCCCGCCAACAGTACCCCATGATCTGGCGCAAGAACCTATTGCAAAAGGCTTCAAGACGAGCCTCCAAGGCACAGGACAATGTCCAGGTTTTGCTACCGTATAGCAAAACTGGCATTATCAGGGTCTTGAAAACCCGAAGCTTGGTCCTTCTACACAGGTACCGACATCTCCAAATACTCTTGTTGAGAGAGTTCATGACCCCTGCTGCCAGGCCAATCCGTCGGCTGACTTCATGGTCTGACAGCCCAGAGTTATGAACTACACTACCAAGGTATGTAAAGCTCTCTGTGACTTCAATGTCCTCGCCGCAAGCACGTACCGACTGAACAGGTTCTCCTATCAAGTCCCCAAATTCCTGGACCTTGGTCTTGGTCCAGGAGACCTCTAGACCCAGGGGCTTTGCTTCATTGCTAAATGCATCGAGAGCCGCCACTAGGGTTTCCAAAGACTCAGATAGAATGGCAACGTCATCAGCAAAGTCAAGGTCTGTAACCTTGATATTGCCCAGCGTTGCCCCACAATGACTTTGAACAGTAGCTCTGCCCAGTATCCAGTCCATGCAAGTGTTGAAAAGAGTTGGTGCAAGAACACAGCCTTGCCTCACTCCTGAACTAACAGGAAAGAAGCTCGACAGGCCCCCACCACACTTTACAGCACTTTCAGTACCAGTATACAGGCTTGCTATTAGTCCAATAATCCTTGTTGGTATTCCTCTCAGCCTCAGGATCTCCCAAAGTGACTCCCGATGCACCGTATCGAACGCCTTCTTGAGGTCGATGTAGGCTGCAAGCAGCCCACGCCCGAACTCGCGACGGCGCTCTACAATGACTCGAAGTGCGAGGATACGGTTTATTGTGGACTTACCAGGAGTGAATCCGGATTGCTCCAGTCTCTGGTGCCTCAGTAGATGGTCTCTGATACGTCTCAGAAGGATGTGGGCGAGAACCTTGCCTGGTACACTGAGCAGTGTGATGCCTCGGTGATTGCTGCAGTCCCAACGGTCCCCCTTCCCTTTCCAGAGAGGGATGACCACACCCCTCAACAGGTCAGGAGGAACGGAACCGGACTGCCAGATGGCAGCCAGGACAGCATGTAACCCCCGTGCCATAGGTTCACCACCAGCCTTTAACAGTTCAGCTGGTATGCCGCAGATACCAGCTGCTTTACCACTCTTCAGCTTCGAAATCGCCCCCCTAACTTCAGTTAGGGAGGGAGGGTCCTCACTGATAGGTGGATCCGGCAGCGGGATCTCGACACTACCCGCATCCAAGTTAACTGTTGGTGGGTCAACCTGGTACAGCTGCTTAAAATACTCAGCCCAACGTCCCCGCACCGCAACAGGATCTGAAACGATCTGACCACTTACTGAGCGAACTGCTGTCACCTGTGAAGAGGGCTTGGAGTTCAGCTTTCTCAGGGCTTGGTATGCAGGACGAAGGTCATTTACTAAGAAATGGCCTTCTACCTCCTCTGCAAGACTCCTAATAAACTGTTCCTTGTCCCTTCTTAACAGGGACCGAGTTCTGCGCACATGAGAACGGTGCAATTCCCGATCCCCTGTCAAACGAGCCGCACGACATGCATCTGTGGCTTCCAGTGTCTCCCGCGAGATGGAATTCTGTACTGCTCTCGGGCGTACACCAATCGTATCTTGAGCTGCATCAAGCGTTTCACGCTTAAAGGTATCCCATAGAAGAACAGGGTCTGTCAGACTGCCAAGCACTGCGAAACGATCAGAGATTGCCTCTGCAAACCCGCGGGCACACTCCCCCTCCCTCAGCCAAATGAAACACCCTAGGGTGATCATTTGACCGCTGGGGGGTTTTGAAGTGGACTCGGAGGGTAGCCACAACCAATCTATGGTCAGTACCACAGAACTCAGCACTCCTGTACACCCTGCAATTCTGAAGGATCCTCCAACGAGTGCTAACAAGTATGTGGTCGATCTCCTTGGCTGCGTTACCCGCATCACTGTACCATGTCCAGCGATGTGGGTCTGGGCGCTGGTACCAGGAGCCAGAAATCCTCAATTTCTGGGACCTAGCAAAGTCCCGGAAAAGGAGGCTATTCTCGCTACCGGCATCAGCTCCTGAACCATGGGGACCGACAGACATCTCATAGCCAGCTCGATCACAGCCAGATACCGCATTGAAGTCGCCCAGAACAATGCGAATATCTCGTCGGGGACATCTGTCTGCCACAGATGTAAGTTTGGCGTAGAACATCTCTTTCACGTCAAGTTTACAAACATCGGTAGGAGCGTACACAGCAATAAGAGACATGAAGCCAAAAGAAAGCTTCAATCTCAATACCATTATACGCTCATCAACAGGAGTAACCTCTACTACCGAGGGCTGGAGTCTGCTGGAGATGGCAATGGCTACTCCCTGGAGATGGTGGCCATCGCTGCGGCCCGACCAGTAATAGGTGTAGCCACCTACACAGGTCGTGCCGCTGCCAGGCCTCCTCACCTCCGAGAGAGCAGCCACCTCAACTCTCAGCCTCCCCAGTTCCCTCGACAGTAGAGGCAACCGATCATCCTGACGCAAAGAACGGACGTTCCAAGCCCCCACCCTGACTTCCCGCCTGAGGTTCAGAGCGCAGGCGAGGCGGGTAGTCCCCGTTCCCAGCCTGCGCTCCAGCAGTCGCCCTCCGAGCAGGGCCCACAGTCCGCCTCACTTGCTGGGTGGGAGGGGCTTTTCCCCTCCTCCCAGCCTCTCCATTTATACGTTTTACTGCCGATTGGTTTATATCTGGGGGGAGGAGGACTGGCAAGGCCCACCTCCCCCGAGCCTCCCATTAACCCCAGGGGGCTAGGGGGCAGGAGTTGGTACAGGGCCAGGGCGTGTCCACACGCCGGTGGGCCATGGCCCTGAACCTCTGGGGCCTCCTGCTGCTCCGAGATCCCCCTCAGTTTAGCCTGGAACCGCAAGGTGGCCACGAGGAGGCACTGCAGGGAGTCTCGATGATGGAGGCTTATGCAGAGCTGCTCCCTTTTTCGCACGAGGCTAGCCAGCGGTGGCAGCTGTAAGCGAGAAGGCATGCAGAAGTTCTTAACACTAACTAGACTACCACTCCATCGCTTCACACCACCCTGCGCATGAAGCACCCACCCATAATGATAATGGTAATAACAATTGAATATAAT
>NC_091557.1:43751091-43766091 GCF_042767895.1 Penaeus vannamei
AGCCAGTCTTCATCCATACACATCAAAATCCTCGTCTTCACTACTAGAAGCTTCAACTTTGTTAAAATCATCTGTGCTTTTGTATTCTGGACAAACGTATTGTTGTTCTACTGGCTCCACCACGGTAGGGACATTATATTCCTCAAAATTTTCAAACTCTTCTTTTGCATAGATTGGAGTAAACTGTGGCAAACTCCCCTGCTCGACATTGCAGATCTTGCCCGCTGCTAAATCCTCCAGAAACTTGATGATGGTAGGAGCACCGTCTCCAAACCTTTGCGATTCAAAATTAGGGAGGAGAAAAGAGGGTACCTTATCAGCTCGGATTACTTCCTTATCTTCGCTGATAAGGACCATGCCTCGAAATATAGACATCACTCGTTCCATGAAATTCTCGTTATTCCAGCATTCTTCTCTGGTCTGTGAGGATAGCTCCTTAATGAACAAAGTCTTAACGATGTACGAAACAGGGACATTCAGCTTGAGATAAACATGATCCCATACCAGGTAATGATTCCTATATTTTTTAGGATACCACCAATCTGCCTTGAGCAAAGAACACAAGAGTTTACATGCTAGGATAACAACTCTTTGCTTGTCTGTGATGCTGGAAAGAATTCGAGCTTCCACTTCAGACAGGCTGTACCTCCATGCATTATCTCCACAGCAAGTGATGCTTACTGGTATGTCCTTTGCTACTTCTTGTATATGTTCAGGTAACTGAGAGAAACGATTACCCTCGGGCCATGGAACGCAGATAGCTGGTACCAAGTCAACACTGGGCATCAACACTAGAGGCCCATTTTGTTTCTCACTCCAGGCGACGAAGATTGCAAGGCCTACTTTCGTCATTTCTATTCCTGGATAAATTATAGACAAGTTTGGACTTTCAAAGCTAAATGTTTGCAGTGCCTTCCTGACAGCCTCTTCAAAATATTTCAGGAAATTACTTCCTCTAAACAATTCAGGGTCTTCTTTACATTCGACACTTACTTTCACTTCGTCGTCAGTACAGTCCAGTCTGTTGCGGCTCTTTGGTTTTTGTTCAACTTTGATGGTGACTTTGCCTTCCTTAAATCCATCATAAGAATCTAGTTGAAGGTTAAAGTCCATCTCATCAGGCAGTAACATCCGAACATTCTCAGCCACAGATCCTACATTCACTATTTGTCCTTTGTAACGACTGTCAACTCGGGCAATTGCTTCACATAATCTTTTCATTTCCCTTTCTATTGTATTCTTCATGCGGTAGTTATGGGAATCACTGAAATCGACCTTCTTGGCTAGTGCACATTGACGCAGAGTTTCAGGGCATGTAATACCGAGCCTTACACACTTGCCGCGCAGTAACACCCGAGTGCTTACCTCCGCGCGACTCTCATTCACGATCATATCTTCCTCCCAATTTGAGACCAGGTTGAGATGCACCGATTTAACGTAGTCATCATGTGCTTGTAATATATCATCTGGTGTCATGCCTACAGCTGACTGAGCAGATTCACCTGGGAAATGCCTGAGGTACTTGAGGCAAGCGGAGTGACCCATGAGGGCTGCCAGATGTGCAGGCGTCATGTCACCACTCACAACTATATCTGTCTGTACGTCACAGCGAACCAAATATTCCAAAAGAGGTTTATGGCCTCTTAGAGCTGCTATATGTATCAACTGAGACTTTGAACCAGGTTCGAGTTCCATTTCCAAGTTCACTTCAACCCGTTTCCTTATGGCATGAAGTGTGTGAACCATTCCTAGTTCTCCTATTAGACACATCGCAGACTCAGAAGGATGACCCACTCGTTTCGGAGTTTGGAGATCTGATAAGTAGTCTAGAAATTCCTGGACCACTGATTCTCGTCTTCTTTCTTTGAGCATCAGTTCGTAGAGAACATCCTCTTCCCTTTTCAGAAGGTGCGTGAGAAGGCCATGAGGAAGGTCATCTTCACTTACTCTAGGTACATGATATGGCATGATCCGTAAGTCTCTGCACAAGGTGATTATCATATGTTGCTCGGAAGATTCACAGGCAGCAGCCAGAGGATGATTTCTATCGCTAGGAATTAAATTAGTTCTAGCACCTCCCTGGACGAGGAAATGACTAGCCAAGGGCAAGCCAAGGCGCGCAGCTGCAGTCAGCATCCTCCAGTTATCCTCAAGATTATATTCCTTTGGCCAAGACGTCCTGTGTCCAATTCTCTGCACGTCTTTCAGCAGTTCAAGGAGACCTGTTTTCAGAAGTTGCTCTTCCTCGCTGTCACCTTTGATACTGATCCATTCTTCATGTATACCTCGTACATACTCCTGTTGGGAAATTTTTGATTGATTTTTTAAATTTGAATTGCAGAGATTTCTAGATATCATCCAAAACACACACCTTGAATGAGTTTTCATAAACAGAAATATTACAGTAATTCCTTGAATTTGAACAATACACTGATTCATAGATGAAAAGATCTGCACTAATATGGGCTTACTTCTTATTACAGATAAAGACAAATAAAAGTTTGGGTGCTGCCATACAAATGTCCTGTATATCATTGCACATTGTCGCTTACAGCATCTCATAAGCTTATACAGATGTATTAGGTTATTTCCTTATATTTAATCTGAACTCTAAAAAATCATAATATATTTTCCAGTTCTACCAAAAAAATTTGAAAACTATTTTGACTTTACTATATAACAATCCGCATTCATTCCTCCATACATGAAACTGAGAATGAATAGATCAGGAAATACTATTAAAAAGTTTAGAAAAGTCTAAAAGAAGACAAAACCAACCACTACAATACTTGAGAAATTTACTGGAGGCTAAAATGTCATCTTACAACAGCACAGATCATGTAGTCAAAGTTGCCTGTCAGCTGTGACATCCATAAAGTCAAAATTTGTCTTACAAGAACTGGCAGTGTAAGTGACGGTTGTAGATTTTGTACATCGTTCTCTTCTCTTGTGAATATATAAAGAGGAGAGAGACAAAATGACTGTACACTATTCCTGTCTGTTTAGTCAGCTTACATGAAGGAAAGCAAATGAAAAGAACTCATCAGATGTAAGAAAAGTAATGATAGAATAGCGCTGTCAATATTTTACTGACTTTCTATAATGAATAATATAATAATAAAGACTTACCTCCCTAATGACAGCTGGGAAGAGTGCAGGCAAGTCGGGAGTGCGGTGTGCAGCCTCGAGAATGGTGAGGCCATCACTACTGGTGGCAGTGATCGGTGCTCCTCCAGCCAATAAGAGCATCATGACGTCACGCTGCCCTCGAGTGAGTGCCAGGTGGAGGGGTCCGGAATACCCATCCCGAGGCTCAAGTGGCACTCGCTCCTGAAGAAGAGACATCGTCTGTGCCACGTCGCCCATGCTCGCAGCCATCAGCATGTTGGCGAACTTTTCAGACAGAACGCTTTCTTCCGGCGTCTCCATAGGACCCAGTTCCTCGCATTTCTGGAATGAACGAGTAGAGGGATATGTTGTAAAAATATTGTCTTGTACTATCATAGAAACATTTGCTAAACATGACGCACCCTACTTAAACCCAAATTGCTTGATTGATATGATTCTTAAAGTACTTCAACTCGTTGTTTCCTAATTATCCTTTGTACACATTACACAGATTAATGCAATAGGTACTACTGCTTCCAGATTTGCAATGTTGAACCATATTCATGTTGACAAATGTAGAAAGGTATGAATGAGGATAAATATCTTCACAATACAAGAGATGTATTTGACCGGTTTCTAATAAAACTATCAACATATGCTTCTTCCAATACTTGAATTTGGCGGTTTGCCAAATTTCTTAGAATGTACTTTCCTGAACTTTAATTACATCTGTATTTTTTTTCTCTCTCTTTCTTTTTTCTTTTTAGATCCTTTGCGTCGTTTTGGCTACCTTTCCCCATTTTGGTTACTACAACTTTTTCCTACGTCTATTATTTCCTTCTCAATTTTTTCCGGTATTATCTCTATGGATGGTTGTATCTCTACATAAATTTTTATCCATTTCTTTCAACTTTATATATCATCAGATATTTAAAACCATTTATGCTACTAGGCTCTTTAAGCTTTAAACATCGTGAGCCTCATTTCTTACTGCTGCTTCTGCCGACTTTTTTTTTTTTTCTTTATTAAACAAATATAAAAGAAAAACAGGTAAGAACTAAAACTGTTCACTGTTCACAAACATGAATACTGAAAACTTGTAGGACACTTGTTAATAATCCTTCACAATCCATGGATGTAGAGAAAGCTAGAGTTAAAGAAAGAAAAAAAAAATTAAGTTTGATACCCTTTTGGATAGACAGTGTAAACACAGGCATACCTTTCTTAGCGTCTCTGCAAGCTCCACTCGTTTCTTGCGCTGGGCGATATCCAGCGGGCATTGTCCCCGGTGGTTCCTGAGCCTCGGATCCACCCCAGCCTTCACAGCCATCAGGGCCCGCTCGTCGCTAGAGTCTTCCCATCCTGAAGGAAGTGACTTTTGGCTCGAGGTATCCTCTTGATAACGTCTGTCCCAGAAATTTCCTTCGGCCAAGAGGTGTAGGGCAGTCCGTCCTGTGTGTATGCGGAAATGTTGATATGAATATTGAGGTTTTTGTGATTACCTGCGTCTATATTCATGCTGTGCTGGTGTAGCGGTTAGCGTGTTGGTCTAGCAATCTTGCTGACCTGCGTTCAATCCCGTGCGTGGCCAATGGATGGTAACCCCGGCCATCCCTTGCACACAGGGAAGATTTAGAAGCAAAATAAAACGAACATTTCATAGGAAAGAATATCCACTGTAACAAATGGAATGAAAACTAAATCTGTTTCTTCTCCTTTCGCTACTAAAGTTCTGGGAGTGTTCTTATACAATCTTACCTTTGCAATCGACCGAGTTCGTGTAGAGTCCATGTGCCTCAATCAACCTTTCCACATCCACATAATTATCCCAGACAGGATCCTGCGTACACACTTGCATGCCCGCGATGAGGACGTGGGGCAAGGTGGCGCCCCCGATGTCCCGCACAAACCCAGGGAGGGAGATGCTTACGTCACTCCTTGAGGACAGAATCTTATTCACGTCCCCAGTCTGGCCGGCCCACACAGCAATGAAGAGATCGTTCACTCGTCGTTTGTGGAGCTTTTGGGATAATGATCATATTAATGATAATGACTGACATTCATTAAAAATGGTAAAGATACAGCTGAGATTTGTGTCATGTTTAGTTGACCACACAGACTCAGTGATCAATCTTCATTTTCCTAAAGTGTACCACCAGTATTTCATGAAAGAAAATACATATAAGTCAATGAAAATCATAACCATCTATGAGCCCACAAAACCCCTCCTTGCTCTGTACTATACCGCCATTGCCCTGTAGATCTGCTCCTCCTCGGCCGTGAGTTTGGCTGGAGGAGCGTTCTTGTTGAAGGTGGCCACGACGTCGGTGTGGCCGCGCGTGTGGGCCTCTTGTTCAGACGTCGTGGGTCTCCCTGTCACTGCTGTGCGAGGATTGACACGTAGGATGTCGCTCAGCACTCTCACCATGGCCACCTCATTGGCACGGACGGCTTCCCAGAGCACGATCTCCAGTTGGGAAATCTTTTTTTTTATGGGGAGAGATGGTTGTCATTTGACAATGTGCTGCTGTTTAAATATTTGTGAAGGGATATTGTCATAACTATCAACTTCATCACTGATTTATTACTGTTATCGCTGGTTACCAAAAGTTAAAAACTAAATATTTAGAAGTATTACTCAATTCTATTTCAGAACCAACCCAATATACATACCTGATGCTCACTGAGATTCTTTTTTTCCAGTATATCTGTCACCGCCTTCACCGCGTCCCACTGGCCATCCATGGCTGCGACGGTCGCCACAATGCAGAGTTTGCCGAGGTCGCTGCTCTGGTAGCGAAGAAGTTCCATCACGGCCTCGGAATTCCGCAAGAAAAGAGCCGAGTAGAGCCCGCCAAGCAGAGCATTTGCGGAGTAAGTCTGAGTGCCGAGATTTGATCGAAGTTCGTCTATGTTGGACTGCGCGAGGACCTTGATCAGCTGCTTGTCGGCGGTGGCTTCTCGGTCGCACTTGTAGAGGAGGAGGTCTATGGTCTTCCAGTTCTTCTGCTCGTAGGCTAGAATAAACGCGTTCTCGCCATTGTTTAACCTCACACAGATGTTGAGGCCACACTAGAAAGATTATATGCATAATTGAGAAGCTGATGCATGAAGGAAATGGGATAGAGAATGTTGGAAGATGTGGAGAGGGTAAGTCATGAAGTGCAGATGAATAGCATGAAGGAAGCAAGATAGCTAACAGAGAGAAGGTAGAGGTCAGGTAATCTAGATGACAATTTCTTTAAGACTAAGAGGTAAAATAACTTACCCTCGTGGACGAAAGTGTCAAAGCATGGACACATTCACTGAACCCTTCACTGGCGGCCACCATAAGGGGCGTGTAGCCTTGCTGGTCCCGGAAGTTTAGGTGAATGTGGCGGTAGTCCAACAGCATCTTCACCTGGGAGATGTCCTTAGAAAAGCAAGCAGCGTCTAGCAAACATTGGAAATCCGTAGGTCCTTCTGGCTTCGCACTTTTTCTGAGCTTGTAGTCCTGGGAAGAGATATGTAACACGAATATTGAAAAAAGGTGATTGGAATTTACGATCATGTCAACAGAATAGATTTTATAGTGAAGTTTTATCATGCTTATTAGGATGATAGATTTTAATTTATCATATTCGCCTGGTATAAGCCTATATATGTAATTTTGGTAGTGTCTTACGTGGAAAATTTAAAAAAAAACTCTTTCCACTTTCCACTTACTAGAATGAAAAAATAGGTAAAAAAGTATCTGCAGAATACCTTTGTAAAATTCGTAATGTTCAAATTTCTCTAATCATACCTTCATTAGGTATTATTTTCCCTTATTCTCAAACCTCAAACCTTCCTATTGCATTTATCTCCCTTATCCATATACCCCTTCGTCTTAAAATTATCCCATTTTATTATTTTCCTACCGGGTACTGCAGCTCCTCTGGCTGTGGACATCGACACGGGACGAACTCCTGAGAAACCTGAAGAGGAGGCAACAGTTTAGAGAAATTAAGTCAGTCACATGCGAGAGATACAGATGTTATGTAGTGATGTAGCAGGATTATTTCACTACTTGTATGAGGATGTTGAGAGATATGAATGAGAATGAATACCTTTCTACATTGGTCAACATGAATGCGGTTTAGGATCTTGTTACCGAGATCCATCTTTACTATTCTGTTCAACTATTTATTTTATAGGGACTTCGGTTGACATAATGTATTTGAATGTTTATGAGTGAAAACAGTGTTCCATAGTGTTCTTACTTCTTTCTTGCTCCGAATGACATTTATTTGAATATTTAAAAATAAAGATTATACCCTATATTTTTTCTTACTTGGTCTTTCGTACTCGAAATGACAAGGTATTTGAATATTTATGAGAGAAGATAATGCTTATATATATATATATATAATATATATATATATATATATATATATATATATATATATATATATATCTATATATTATATATATATATATATATTATATATATATATATATGTATATATATAATATATATATATATATATATATATATATATATGTATGTATATATATATATATATATATATATATATATATATATATATATATATATATATATTTTTTTTTTTTTTTTTTTTTTTTTTTTTTTTTTTTTTTATGCGGACATTCTTCCTCTGAATGACATTTCTTGGAATGATTATGAGTAATAATAATGTCTCCACATTTTCCTTACGTGCTTAGTGTCCGGAAGCACACCATGAGCCGCCATATGCTCCAGGAGATCCACAACGTCATCATGGGAACACGTTTCGGCCAAGGACTTCGCTCTGCCCAGGACGTCACCTTCAAATTCCTTTTTTCGCAGCAGAACCCTCACCACGGAGCTACTGGACGACCAACACGACCCAGCGGCCTCCAGCAGAGCCTCGTTCAGTATGAGGACGTCGAAGTCGCAAGTCTCGAGTAAGAACACGACGACATCCGGCTGTCTCTCACTGGCTAGGAAGAGCGTGCCATTTAGGACCGCCACGTCCGCGTTGCTCCCGAGTTCCTTCAGCTTCCGGAGTGAGCCAGATAGGGTCTGTGAAGCGAGGTCCCCGTCCAACTCCGCGTCCAGCTTAGGGAGGAGGCGGCCGTCGTCTAATTTATCGTGGGGAAGGAGGTGGGGCAGAAGGGCATTGGCCGTGTCCCAGTGTCCTTCTCTGCACGCCAGACGGAATGCGCTGAACCCACTCCTGTCTTTCGTTCTCAGGTTAATGGCGCACTGTAATGAAGAACCTGTATTATGTTGTATACACAGCTGCGGAATCACATTTCTGTACACTTGCTGGGTCCCTCTTTCGTACATCTGGCAACTAATTCGATGTAGACATGGAGTATATAGTATTTTTATGAATGAGGTAAAAAGTTTAGGTTGTTCGTAACAAAGTGTACTTAATGCCTACTTTTCGAAACTACATTAGCCATTTGCCCTTTCATTTTCTTCACATGTGATTCTTACCGTTGACTTTGTAGTGGGATAATTTTAAAATCCGATTTCCTAGAATTGTTTGTTTATCGAAATGGCAACGCCTATGGAGGTGAGAGTACATTATAGCTGATTATTTCTTGAAACATGGAAATACTTCATGCTTTATATATGTAGAGAGAGAGACAAGACAGACAGACAGAGAGAGAGACAAGACAGACAGAGAGAGAGAAAGACAGAGACAGAGAGAGACAAGACAGAGACAGAGGTATGGAAGCTAAATCAATTAAATCCTTGTTAAATCGGAGACCTCTGTAAATTCTTTCCGTAACTGCACCATCTAGTACCGGTTAATCGAAGTAATGTATTTTTTTTTTCTTGCCAGAACCAAACACTGATTCAGTAACAAGAAAACATGCAGCATTATATAATTCACTATAGAACGCAGAACCACAGGACTACACTGAATATATAAACAATTGATCAGTGTGTGTGTGTGTGTATTTAACTATCCACCTCTATCTTTCATCCACCTTTTCAGAAGAATTCATACACACACACACACACACACACACACACACACACACACACACACACACATATATATATATATACATATATATATATATATATATATATATATATATATATATATATATATATATTATGTATGTATGTATGTAGATATATATACTTTTCACACACACATTTGGAGAGAGAGACAGACAGACAGACAGAGACAGACATACAATACACTACACAATATTCTGCGTACACCCATCACATCACCCATACTTAGAAAACCCACTCGCAGTTCGAATCACCTGTGTCTTCGTATTAACAAGCAAACGAACGCAGTCGGTGAAGCCCTTAATTGCTGCCCACATCAGGGGTGTCCAGCCATCACCATCGGCCAAGTTGAGGTGGAGATCGGGAGAGGAGAGCAAATACTCCACCAAGTCTATTCTGTTGGTCTTGCACGCGATATGCAACATAGTGTGGGAGCTTTCGTCAATCGGTGCATTGATGTTTCCACAGCTTTTTATGGTTGTCTTTAATTCGTTGATGTTCATCAGCGTGATGGTGCCTAAGTCCTGTTGATAAAGAGACATTATAAAATTCCGTATGATCCTTTTTAGTATTATAGAAATATGGATTATGATTAGTTTTACATTGGTTGTAGTGATAATTATAGCTAGAAGCACTCGGAGAACGCATGCTTCCGTCGAGGTTACAGGGTCACTGACGCATTAATGATATTCACCCTTGAAGAATTAAATTAAAAGCCCCTCTAAAGTACACAGGTGACATCCGTGAACATAAAATCCTTTTTTGAGGCAAGGCAGTAGAGGTGATGATGTAAACATTCAACAAATTCTGGATCCATCACTTGTTACTTCCGCCGGTGTATGTTGAGAGGATGAAAGAGCTCTCCCAAGTTTAGGATGGAATTCCATATATCCCATGCAGCCTTTTTGCTAATCCCAGATATGGCAGAATTCCATACATCCCTTTTTGCTAGTCCCAGATATAGCAATATTACATACGTCCCTTTTTGCTAATCCCAGATATAGCAGAATTCCATACGTCCCTTTTTGCTAATCCCAGATATAGCAGAATTCCATACGTCCCTTTTTGCTAATCCCAGATAGAGCAGAATTCCACGCGTCCCTTTTTGCTAATCCCAGATATGGCAGAATTCCATACATCCCTTTTTGCTAGTCCCAGATATAGCAATATTACATACGTCCCTTTTTGCTAATCCCAGATATAGCAGAATTCCATACGTCCCTTTTTGCTAATCCCAGATATAGCAGAATTCCATACGTCCCTTTTTGCTAATCCCAGATAGAGCAGAATTCCACGCGTCCCTTTTTGCTAATCCCAGATATAGCAGAATTCCATACGTCCCTTTTTGCTAATCCCAGATATAGCAGAATTCCATACGTCCCTTTTTGCTAATCCCAGATATAGCAGAATTCCATACGTCCCTTTTTGCTAATCCCAGATATGGCAGAATTCCATACGTCCCTTTTTGCTAATCCCAGATATAGCAGAATTCCATACGTCCCTTTTTGCTAATCCCAGATATAGCAGAATTCCATACGTCCCTTTTTGCTAATCCCAGATGTAGCAGAATTCCATACTTCACTTTTTGCTAATCCCAGATATAGCAGAATTCCACACGTCCCTTTTTGCTAATCCCAGATATAGCAGAATTCCACACGTCCCTTTTTGCTAATCCCAGATATAGCAGAATTCCATACGTCCCTTTTTGCTAATCCCAGATGTAGCAGAATTCCACACGTCCCTTTTTGCTAATCCCAGATATAGCAGAATTCCACACGTCCCTTTTTGCTAATCCCAGATATAGCAGAATTCCACACGTCCCTTTTTGCTAATCCCAGATGTAGCAGAATTCCATACTTCACTTTTTGCTAATCCCAGATGTAGCAGAATTCCATCCGTCCCTTTTTGCTAATCCCAGATATAGCAGAATTCCACACGTCCCTTTTTGCTAATCCCAGATATAGCAGAATTCCACACGTCCCTTTTTGCTAATCCCAGATGTAGCAGAATTCCATACTTCACTTTTTGCTAATCCCAGATGTAGCAGAATTCCACACGTCCCTTTTTGCTAATCCCAGATATAGCAGAATTCCATCCGTCCCTTTTTGCTAATCCCAGATATAGCAGAATTCCACACGTCCCTTTTTGCTAATCCCAGATATAGCAGAATTCCATACGTCCCTTTTTGCTAATCCCAGATATAGCAGAATTCCACACGTCCCTTTTTGCTAATCCCAGATATAGCAGAATTCCATACGTCCCTTTTTGCTAATCCCAGATATAGCAGAATTCCATACGTCCCTTTTCGCTAATCCCAGATATGGCAGAATTCCATCCGTCCCTTTTTGCTAATCCCAGATATGGCAGAATTCCAGACGTCCCTTTTTGCTAATCCCAGATAGAGCAGAATTCAATACGTCCCTTTTTGCTAATCCCATATATGGCAGAATTCCATACGTCCCTTTTTGCTAATCCCAGATATAGCAGAATTCCATCCGTCCCTTTTTGCTAATCCCAGATATAGCAATATTACATACGTCCCTTTTTGCTAATCCCAGATATGGCAGAATTCCATCCGTCCCTTTTTGCTAATCCCAGATAGAGCAGAATTCCACACGTCCCTTTTTGCTAATCCCAGATATGGCAGAATTCAATACGTCCCCTTTTGCTAATCCCAGATATGGCAGAATTCCATACGTCCCTCTTTGCTAATCCCAGATATAGCAGAAGTCCATACGTCCCTTTTTGCTAATCCCAGATATAGCAGAATTCCATACGTCCCTTTTTGCTAATCCCAGATATGGCAGAATTCCACACGTCCCTTTTTGCTAATCCCAGATATGGCAGAATTCCACACGTCCCTTTTTGCTAATCCCAGATATGGCAGAATTCCATACGTCCCTTTTTGCTAATCCCAGATATAGCAGAATTCCATACGTCCCTTTTTGCTAATCCCAGATAAAGCAGAATTCCATACGTCCCTTTTTGCTAATCCCAGATATGGCAGAATTCCAGACGTCCCTTTTTGCTAATCCCAGATATAGCAGAATTCTATACGTCCCTTTTTGCTAATCCCAGATATGGCAGAATTCCATACGTCCCTTTTTGCTAATCCCAGATATAGCAATATTACATACGTCCCTTTTTGCTAATCCCAGATATGGCAGAATTCCATACGTCCCTTTTTGCTAATCCCAGATATAGCAGAATTCTATACGTCCCTTTTTGCTAATCCCAGATATGGCAGAATTCCATACGTCCCTTTTTGCTAATCCCAGATATAGCAGAATTCCACACGTCCCTTTTTGCTAATCCCAGATATAGCAGAATTCCACACGTCCCTTTTTGCTAATCCCATTTATTGCGGAGACATTATCGCATCTGGAAACAGCGTGCAGAGTGAGCAACAACGTGGCTAAAATTCTTTCCATGTCCAAATGTCAACCACATTGCACAAACGTCCATTTTCTCTGTTATTACGATAGCTAACACAACATCCGTGTTTATTGCGTGAATAATGATGCTTTGGCGCAGGTAGAATATGTAGAATGTGTAAACAACGTCATGGGGAATGCTTGTCGAAAGAGGAATGTTTTGATAATTACGAAACAATTTTTTTTTTTAATGTTTTAGTGTTGGCGGTCAAAACGGAATTCAAAATGGTGATGATACCGTTTGTCAGTCAATTCAAATTTTTGCTTTACTGAACTTAACATCTTAAAACACCTTTAAATACCAAGTTTCAGCGCCACTCGTCTTTTAGAATTCAAGATATGGATTATTTGAGAAGGGTGATTTGCATGTAATTCTTTAAGTGTGAATATGATTGCATCAGTGATCTTATTGCCTTGGCCTGAGATATGAGCTCTCTAAGTGCTTCTAGTTATTATCATTATCATCATCATTATCATCTTCAAAACTATTATCATTATTGTTATGATGATGATTAATATTATCATTATCATTACTATTATCATTATTACTAATATAATAATTACTACCATTACTATTATCAGTATTGTATTATTGCTATTACAATTCTAATTATCATGATCATTATTTTTCTATCATTATCATTTTCTGTTATCATCATCACTTACTTTCAATAGTAATAACAATGATACTATCATTAATATTATCAATAATATCAATATTATCACTATTGCTCCCATTATCATTATTATCATCGTAACTACGACTATTACTATCATTATCATCCTTAATATCATGATCACTACCAGTATCGTCATCACTATGCACAATATTTTGCTAATAGCATTTCCAACATGAACATCTTAAGGTTAACAATGGTATATAAATCTTTATACTGAGTACCTCTTTTATGTTGCCTTGTTGTTCAGGACATTGGCACGGTACACTGTCCCAATGGTCCATCTGTCAAAAGAAAGCAATATGATATATATAAGAAAAAATATATAAGTAGTTTTCTTTAGATTGCTAAGAGCTAACTTATACATTGTGCTTTTTAAGTCGAATTTATCCTAAGAAGAGCAATGTTGAGGAAACATTGTCCAGGGAATAATGTCTTTGAGTTTTCATTTCTTGAGGAAAATCAGTAATTTACATTTAAAGTTAAAAGATCAAGAATTTACACATTTACTAAAGTAATGAGGTAGAGATGCTTATCCACTATTAGGGGGGGGGGGGGTAACGATGTCAAACATTTAGTGTGTATGTGTTTGTGTGTGAATTAGTATAGAAAGAATATGCATATCATAAAATTACGTTATTTACTCTACATGTATAATTCTACCCTCGCTTACCCTGATAAATTCATTCCCCGTATAAAACAGCTTTATTTACCCTATTGGCGAGTGACTACGTAACGGATTTCAGTTCACTTATGTGTACACAATATACACTTTATTTCGATACATGTTTAGGTTAGTATTACACAGTGCATCCCTGCGTTCCCGCTGTTTTACTAGTATAAAAGATTCCTGTACTTCCCATGTAATTTGTATTATCGACTACATTCTTTATTTATCTTATACTTATACAGATACTAGATCTAAATGAAAGTATAAGGGTGCAGCCACACCAAGAATCCAAATAGAATCTGTAAGGAGACAGTGTATGGTCCGACGTTAGAATAAGGAAAATGATAATAATACGATTGGAACTTTTAAAGCAGAAACGCATGATGTGATAATTCATTTCCATTCGTAACAGGTGACTGTAGTAATCGTAAAGAAAATGAGAATAAAAACACATTGAAAGCTGTTGGTACGGATGACAGCGAATTGGCGAAGAAGAAAGGTTAGCATGCTTCTTTTGGGGGCAGTTTGAAAATGCTTGATTTGGATACGAAACCAAACTAAGATAATCTAATAAAGTTCCGTCATAAACAGGAATGAAGTTTCAAGAGCTTTCAGGAAATCTTTTAATACCCTGCCGTCAAAATGTGTAATTTACCAAAAGATGGAAAACTTCTTTCGAGACAGGACTGTATTAAACTTGATGTGTAGCATTAATTTTTTTGACATTTTACTGAACCCTTAATACTTCTGGGCTTAGGGAGAATTAGTACCTAATATGTGTGATAAAATGTGATAGCGATACAGATTTCATAATCCATGCGACGTAAGCTTACTTATATTTTGCAAAACTTGGCTTTACATATGCAGTTACCAATCGTGTATTTGGTAACAGAAAATCTTTTGTTAGCACATGTATTCAGTGCAACAGAAAGTACTATTATTACCCATTCATATTAGTATTGTTTCCTACAAGAAATCAGATAGTGTATAAAAGACTATATATCGTTATTGACCCACAACTATTCCAGCAAACAAGTGCCGTGAGGTTCTGAACTATATAATGAATCGATTTCGTTTTGTGGACGATTCGGCCAGAAAGTTTTCTCTTTC
>NC_091557.1:43773591-43776091 GCF_042767895.1 Penaeus vannamei
AGATCGAGTGATTGCATACGTTTCTTGGGGCGAGGTTTATTGGAGTGTAATATTACATCTAAACTTGTTATATGACGATCAAGAACATTGTTTATCGATAATGCATATAGTTTATTCATCTGAATTGATTATTTTTGAGATGTCCACTGTTATTGTACGTGTTTGGAGATGGCAGCGGTTTATGTTTATTAATTAAAGCATGTTTTCATAAATTTAAGAAGACAGAGAATATTTTCGACTGGTATTATTAAGAAATATATTATATACAGGCACCTGTTATATAAATCAAGAGCTGTCAATAGCAAATAAAGTAGGTATTTCAGTATCTTTCGATCAACTTTGTCATGCTATCATCTCATTCTCATGGCTACCTTGTTTTTGTTTATTTTCTTAATTTTATTATCTACGTTTCTTCCAGAACACTATGAGGACCTTAAGAAGTAAAACATATTGTGTTCCTGGAAGAGCTGGCCCTTCATTTCGCGTCCCAGGAGAGAGCCAGCAGGAATGGGTAGTGCCAAACCCCCCTCCAGTGCCTCAGACATTATCGTCTGCTGTGGAACAGGTAATAGATACACGCTGGCTTGCGCACGCTGTCACTTACAACTACACACATACAGCCTCTCACACGCACACATATTGATATATATATATATATATATATATATATATATATATATATATATATATATATATATATATATATATATTTATATATACATATATACATATATACATATGCATACATACATATACATACATACATACACACATACATACATACATATAGTAGTGTATATAGATAGATAGATAGATAGATATAGATATATGAATATATATATGAATATATAAATAAACAGATATGTAAATATATATATGTATATATATATTTTTATATATGTATAAATATGTAAACATATATATATATATATATATATATATATATATATATATATATATTATATATATATATATAATATATATATATGTATATATATACATATATTATATATATATATATTATATATATATATTATATATATATATATATATATATATGTACACACACACACACACACACACACACACACACACACACACACACACACACACACACACACACACACACACACACACACACACACACACACACACACACACACACACACACACACACACACATATATATATTTACATATGTATTTGTGTGTTATATATGTATTTGTTTATTTATTTATTTATCTGTCTGTTTATTTGTTTATTTCATATGTGTTTAAGAAAACTAGAAAAAGAATGCCGACTTTTCCTTCTTCTTTTTTTTTTATTCTGAAAATATTCATTGTTCTTCAAAAGTAATGTATAACCAAATATTTTACTGTTATGATGTCTTTACTAATGCTTTCATGGCTGTTAATTAGATCTAAATAAAAATTATTATACAATTCCTCGTCATATTTGGCATTCTTAATGATAACTATACCCACCCCAAGTTATTATAATCTCTCCAAAGTCAAGTATAGTAGTAAAAGACCAAGATATGAATTGAAGCCATTTTAGTCATGTAATTTTGGAAATTTTGTCTTACAGTTATTGGAGACGTATACCAGAGCTCACTCGACCCCACCCGATGAGCCTTGTCCGATATGCATGTGCAGTCTTCAATGTCCAAGTGATTGTAGCAGTCAGGAATTAACTGAAGGTAATAATGATTATGTATATTTTCATAAATGATTTTCATAATAGATTCTGCTTACATTTTTTGTATGAATCAGTTGCTTGGATATCAATCACACAGATATAAATTGCATCTAAACGTTGTGTAAATATTCAATTATTTCTCCATGGACTTCAGCGCCTGTAGATACACTATTAGAAGCCACCAAATCCTTATCACATTTATTCTGGCTAGACAGGATTTGCAAACCTCCCAGGCAGTTTATATTTTTAAGTAATGGATACATAAGATATATTTGATGGAGGCTTGTTGTCCTTAGCTGTAGCACCAAAGGCCCACAGGCTTTTGTGAATACTTGAACAAAATTAAAGGCCTTCTCATACAAGTAAATGTACTACATTAAATCTTTTCATATGCTATGCATATGGTGAAGTTTTATTTCAAAAGTATTCTTTGTGCTTGAATTATATTAGATTCCACGTCAGCCACAACATTCTTGTTATTGCATTTCCTAAGTGCAAAACTGTTTATAGTTTAGGGCAGGGGTTCTTGAGGTGGATAAATTACAAGCAGTAAGTAGTTGCTTTCAAAATGTTTTTCATGTCGCTCTTTATTTTTTTATTATAGTAGTTACATCAATAGATAGCTATTAGTAGAAATGTCTAAGGGTACCTCATTGCCTTTCATATTTTAATATGGTAGTATCAATTGTCATTCAGGCTTTCATTACCTCAGCCAAGGAGGTTATGTCTTGGTACCGTTGGTTAGTTTGTTGGATAATTGGTTAGCAGGAAAACTCAAAAAGTTATGAAGAGACTGTAATGA
>NC_091557.1:43786091-43796091 GCF_042767895.1 Penaeus vannamei
ATACACATACACATACACATACACATACACATACACATACACATACACACATACACACATACACACATACACACACACACACACACACACACACACACACACACACACACACACACACACACACACACACACACACACACACACACACACACACACACACACGAGTCCGCGAAAATACACACGTACATACATATTCATATACCTTTACACATGCACGTCGTATATGTATGTGTACGCATATGAAACTCTAACTCATTCGATTTAAACCAAAGTGATTTTGACGGGTTAAAGAAAATGGGCCAGATAGCCATTGAAAGAAGTTCTAACCTAACCTAACCCGATCAGCATATTTTTACACATGACTAAGAAATACTGTTAATGTATACCAGATGATATATATTAAGGTAGAATAAAACACAATGCACAGAGGATTTATTGAAAAGTAATACAACAGTTTCAAAATCCTAAATTTCATCTTAAAACCTGAAGACGTAAGGATAAGTAAGGCTACTCCTTGGTACCTAGCCATAGCGGTGCAGTTGAAACATCTTGCGCTCTGGGAAGAAGAAAGAGGGATGAGAGAGAGAGAGAGAGAGAGAGAGAGAGAGAGAGAGAGAGAGAGAGAGAGAGAGAGAGAGAGAGAGAGAGAGAGAGAGAGAGAGAGAGAGAGAGAGAAAGAAAGAAAGGAGAGGCAACACAGTGAACACAGAGTAGCCGAGGACAGGTAAACGAAGGCAAAGGGAGGTCAGGTCAGGTCGATGGCTCAGGCAGTGTATGTGTTATAATTTGAGTACTAATTTCTCTATCTTTGTTGCTAATGTTTTGGCATATGCATCATTTCTCTCTTGGTTTAAAAGCATCATACACGTTTACATCCCATATATATATTATCTCATTTCCTTTACATAACACCATTTGGATAAATAATCAAGATTTAGAAACGATACACGCCATAATTTAAAGATTCAGAGGAACCTGACTGAAGTATATAAACGACAGCATATAAGTGTATGTGTGTGTGTGGAGGGGGGGGTTATGTTGAGGTTAATTTGCATATGGATGACCTTCACTGACCATCGACTATGCAGTTACATTCTGACGTGTAATACAGAGGGTTACCATTTTTTTCGCTTATAAAAAGGTAATTTTCGTGACGAGCTCGCCATGTTGTGAACCCGTTTGTGGGTTAGAGTCGAGTAAACTGATAACACATTATCGCTCTATGAACACATTGTCGTCTAACACTTAAAAAACCTAATACTTAATAGCTGATAAAGAGACTGAAAGAAAAACAAAATGCTTTCTTTTTTATAAAACAGATTTATTAAAAAATAAAACACTTGTTTCGACATCCTGTCACGGTTTCGAAACTGCACCATAAAAAATTATAACATAAAAATCTTTTAAAACCCAACAAAGACATCAGTCATGCCTATGCACTGCCCTCCATGGCCATTCTCTTCAGCTCTCTTCGAAGCAGCTTTCCCGTTGCAGTCTTCGGCAATTCCTTGACGAAACACACTCCACCTGCGAGCTTCTTGTGAGGAGCCACCTTGTCCTCCAGGAATCTGTTGTGGGTGTTTTGAGAGTGACACAGAATAAAGTATGAGATTTCATTGTTATTATTTAGTTTCTTCCTTGTGTTATTATTCACATAAGATGGAGTTGTGTAAAAATCCCCGATTGATAACTCAAAACAGAAATCCCTCTTTGAATCTTTGCTTTTTGGATTAAAAACAAGTATACATCCCTTACTCAAAGTCACATCAAGGCCACAAGAAAGTTATTCTCATCAAGACCGACCATGCAAAAAAAAACTGCACAAAAACCTTTCAAAAACTTACCCGTGGATGAAGGCCTCCGAAACCATCTTGGAAGTGACGACGTAGGCCCGTGGTGCTTCTCCCAGCCGGTCGTCTGGCACGCCTACTACGCCCACGTCTACCACAGCTGGACACCGACGAAGGAGGTCCTCCAACTCGGATGGTGAGACCTGGTGGAGTGTGGGCGATGGTTACCGAGTCTTCTTGTGTGTGAGGGAGGAGGGGGTGATGTAGGGAGGGTTTAGGGGGTGAGGGAGTCTTGTGTGAGGGGGGGGGGGTGTAGGGAGTGTTTAGGGGGTGTGGGAGTCTTGTGTGTGAGGGGGGGGGGTGTAGGGAGGGCTTAAGGGATGTGGGTGGTGGTATTGGTGTGTAGGTGTGGCTGGGTGAATGGGTGCGTGCATGTTTATTTGGGTGTGCGAGAACAGGAGGACAGCCACAAATGGTATTCTCTTTGGATTGGCAATAAAGCTCATATCATTTCAATAAATAATGGTAAATTTAGCTCAAGGTCGCATCTAATTATCAATATTGGATAACAGGCTTCAAATCTGTCTTAAGATGCAAAAGTTTCTCTTTCTAATGGTTAAATAATTGAAGAACGTTGCCCATAGAAAATGTATTACTTCAGCAATTTGTCATGTTTCTATTTATTACAAGTTGTTGATATATGGCCACTTTCTCAATGATTGAATATAATTTTCACTCAAATAAATAGTACCATTTTCTTTGTACATCATATTAACACGAACTCAACCCTAAGCAGACATTTGTGTGCATAGCTAACTTCGCTCTCATTATGAATCATCTTAATGTGTCTGATGAGGAACTCTTAACGAGATCGAAACGTCATGATGTAACTTCATATATTCTTGTGCTTGTCTTCCAATTCATCTTCGTATACGTTACTGTGTTTATGTTCATGCGTTTCTTTCGCTAACCTACCTGAAGACCCTTAACCTTGATGAGTTCCTTCGTGCGGTCAACGATCTTGAAGAAGCCCCTTTCGTCATAGTGACCGACGTCTCCTGTGTGAAGCCAGCCATCAGCATCGATCGTCTCAGCGGTGGCAGCAGGGTTTTGGAAATAGCCTTTCATCATCTACCAGGGTCATTAAAAGGAAAGGATTAACGTATGGCTGCAGATGCCTTTGCGTGTAGGCCTAGCGTTTGAATTTATCATTACGACGTAAACAAACTCGAGGAAGGTCGCTAACGTATAAACAGGATCCTTTCCAGATTAAAGGGATCTCGAAGACCTACCGAAGGCGTCTGGACCCATATTTCTCCGTCCTCGTATGCCTTCAGGTCTTCGCCAGTGACAGTGTCCACCACCCTCGCCTTCACATTTGGCAGCAGGTGACCGCATGTTCCTACTTCATCCGTACCCACTGGGACCACGTGAGTTAGCAGCACTTCGGTCATTCCATACCCTGTCGAAGAAGTGGTTAAAAGATATAAATATGAACAAACTAATGTCTATATGCATTATTAGTACTCTACCCAAAAACACTTCTATGTACAGCCACACAGAAAAATATTGTTAGAAAATCATGGTAAACATTCTGATACAAGTAATGATACCTTTTGAAATCTAGTTGTTAATGCTTCGAAACTATTGGTATTCCTGGTTTTTCTACTACTTTTGAGTATGTGGTATGTGGCTTATCTTAATATTGCAAGGCATGTTCCATCTCTTACGGGAATAAATTAATCTCATAACGAATCCATATGAATTTCGGAACGGCTACCCTAAGTTTTAACCCTTCCATAACATAAGGTTATGATCGTTATTGATTGTTTTGACACACTTCCTAATGATAGTTTTCTGCTTAGCTGTGCAGGTACAAATTCATGCAGTGTAGGCTATGTAATGATCATATCAAAGAACAACTTGATTCATTCTTCAACAGTTCTCGCCAGTAAATAACAAAAAGGATTTACCTTCTTGGAAAAATATTTCTTTCTTCAACTTCTCCTTGAAACCCTGAGCTGCCGACGGAGACACAGGCGCAGCTCCGATCACGAAGTGTTCCAGATGGGCCATGCTCTCTGCAGTGACGGACGGGGAATGCAGCAAGAAGTTGAGAAGCGGAGGAACCAGGTGCAAGGTGCTCATCTGCACGTAAAAGGTGGGAAACAATTACAATAACTCGCAATACTTGTAAAAAAATCACGACAATAGCGAAAAAGAGGTGTCCCTAATGTTGCTAGTTTTGAGATTCTTGAAAGAGGCATCAAGGGGCTGAAAAAAACTCAATTACATATTTCAGAAGAAAAAAAGGAACCCACAACCACATAACCAACCTTGTGTGAAGAGATGGTGCTGACGAATGTATTTGGGTCAAACTTGGGTACAGTAACTATGTTGATTCCCTTAGTGAGTCCTATGAGACAGATGGGTAGGATCCCGTAGATGTGGTAGCATGGCAGGAGGCACATGAAGGCCCCTTGGCTTGTAGCTGCAATATAATTTTCGTATTTTATATCAACTATGGCTATGGTATATGATTATTATTTCTGTCACTGAATAACTTTGAGCTTACATATACATTGAATTAGTATAAACTTTCACATCTATTATGCATTAAATCTTAATACGGAATCAAGAAATTATATTCATCTTAAAAGTATAAAGAGAAACCTTAATATTCTTTGAAATTTTCAATGAATAGAACGATGAGCAATATTACCGATGCTGGTTTGATATGATTTGATCGATTTGAAAATTATGCTCTTCACTTTATCACGTCTAATTCACAAACCAACGAGTGGCTTTACTCCTTATAGTCTTGTAGCAATACGAGCTTTCAAGTAAAATCACCTGTTGCTTCCTTTACGGGGAGGCTGGCCGGCACCGAATACATGGCCATGTTGGAGGAGAAGCCGTTGTGGGTGATGGCGACGCCCTTTGGTGGCCCTGTGGTTCCACTGGAGTACGGCATCAGGGCAAGTTCCTCCCCGGAAAGCTGTTTTTCAGTGATAGGTTATAACTATTATTGATATATCTTAACTAGTATTTTCTTATTCACTAATATTTGTTGCTAACATGATTCTTATCATTACTTTTGCCATTATCATGGTAATTTTGACATCAGATTCGTCACTAATATTACTCTCATCACCGTCTGATAAGGAGAACATGACTAGATCATTCTCCAAATCCATTTAGAAAACACTAATACTCTCACCTCAACAGGATCTGCGAAGGCGATGTTGGTGTCCTCAAAAACATGGTGGAGGTTGAGGGCCCCAGAGCGAGCAGAAGGACCGTTGGTGACGATGAGAAGAGGTCGTTGGTGCTGTGCAAGGGCGCCGTCCACGCTGGTCTCCAAGACAGGATCATATAATACCATCTTGGCGTCACAGTCTAACAGCTGCCGATGTATTTCTCCTGCAGGGTTGGGGTGTGAAGCAAGTGGCTATATTAGTGTATGGTGGCAGTGGTGTATTATCATTGCTGTTATTCTGTGGTTCGTAATGTATCTGTAACCGTGAGCTACCCAATTCTCCTCCTCGAGGTGTAGCAAGCTATTCCAACAAACGAAATAAAAAGTATTTGGAAGTACACACGCTAAAAATATTTACTCGGGAGACGAAACTGAAACGATTGCTAGGTGCTGATCCGAATAGGTTGGTATTTATTTTCGAAACTCAGAACATGAAGCTTCATAATGTGTTCAGTTAGTGTTTCGAAGGTGATATGGCAAGGGCCTTCTATCATGGCAATATTAGCAATGGAGGTCTCATATGCCATACTTGCGCTTCACTCTGACGACTATCAAGAACCGAGATATGAATAAGATTAGGTATTTCGAAGCCAACCGTGTCTGTGGATCTAGGGACACCAAGAAACTGGATCCACCAGAGACGAGGCCAGAAGTGGGCGCCCTGGAGACACAGGATAGGACGATCAAGTAAATGTACTATATAAAGTACAAGTAGGAGGCCTGCATTGAAGTGCACAAATAACATGAGCAAATGAAAACCATTAGTTACCCTAAGGCAATACCCCTTAGAACTGACAGGGTTGAATAAGGGAACGTGGCCGGTAGTTAGCTGTCATGTCCCCTGTCATGGACCCCTTTTGTTCTGCTGGCAACATCCGGTGGAACATCACATTACGCTGCAGCACGCAGACTGTCAAAAACCGCTGTGCTCTTAAGGTAGATGTTCAGCAGCAAGGTCGGGGAGTTGGATGCCTGGCCCTGCAGATTGACGGGGTATGCCCATGTTAAAATCCTGCACAAGGCGTCTCCACCATCAATGATGCCCATGGAGTTCCCCGAGTCGGAGCTATTTCACCTCGTCCAGAATAACAGCCCTATTCACAAGAGCAGTGTCGTGAAGGCGTGGTTTCGGCAACACCCCGAGATCACGCTGTGCCACATCCACCCACATCGCCAGATCTGAATCCCACTAAGAATGTCTGGGCAGCCATGGGCAAGGACTTCTCCCAGGACCGTATCTGCAATCAACATATCGACCTTATCCAAGCAATTCCGGCATGACAGTGATTGCCTTCTGCAGACGGACGCCAACTAGCGGCGGAGGCGCGAATGGCGTCCATACCGTGTAGGCCTGTTACGTTCGCCGTGCTTGTGGTGAATAAGTATTAGACATTTCTAAACTTTTCACAATTCCTTTTTCGGTTTTCTTGCATTGCCAGACAACATCGTCATTACCATGGGATTTACATTGGGTTTAGGTTACTCAGATCATACAGAATATTGTGTAAACAGAATGGCTAATCTCGGGTCGTGTTCACAACAGATTTTCCCACCGTTTTCGTCGTCGAATCATATCGTCGTTAGAAAAAAGATACTTTCCTTTTAGCGAGTGTATATTTAACCCCAAAAAGCATTGTTTAACGAACTAACCTGCCGTGTAATTAGAATTCACCGTAGACACCACAACGCCGGCCATCAGAGTGCCCAAAAGAACGATGGGGTATTCAGGGCAGTTGGGCATGACGACTGCCAACACATCCCCTTTCTTCATGCCCATCTTGGTCAACATGCCCGCCCACCTGGATGCCCCGTCCACCAGCTGGGAGTAGGTGTACTTCCGGCCCGTCACGCTGCACTCCTGTTATAACATAGCTTGGTTATTCTAAAACATTAAAATTACTCTAAATTCACTCTTCCTAGATTCTGATATTCGCTCAATGTTAATTATTTGTTTTTTTTCCTCATTATTCATACGCGTTTTAATCTCTTTTTATCATGATAAACATTCACCTTCTTTTTATCCAAGAACGTATAGTTAATGTTTGATGATGATGTTTGTAGTCAACACTTAGCCAGAAATAAAGTGTATATATATATATATATATATATATATATATATATATATATATATATATATATCGGATCAGATGTTCGTTATATAAGAAATATCTTTTTATTAGATGCCAGTTACATGGTAAATATTTTTTATCAAATGGCTGTGATATTTTTCAAAATAAGGCATTGTCACACTCCGTACACAATAATACCAAAGACCCAGAAAAAAGAGTAAATTAACAGAGAGAGAGAAGCAAAACATGAATAAAATACCGGAAGAGAGAGATAGAGATAGAGATAGAGAGAGAGAGAGAGAGAGAGAGAGAGAGAGAGAGAGAGAGAGAGAGAGAGAGAGAGAGAGAGAGAGAGAGAGAGAGAGAGAGAGAGAGAGGCAGAGAGAGAGAAAGAGAAAAAAAGAGAAAACGAGAGAGAGAAAAAAAAGAGAAAACGAGAAAGAGAGAAAAAAATCTAACGAGAATATATACACATCAGGATATCAAATCATATATTGATAAAATGACTGATACGAACCGAAGCCGTGTGATGACCCCATTCCGTAACTTTGTTCAGTATGAGTGACGTCAAATTTCCTGAAGGTAAGTCGATGTCAGGTAGTGGTGACGTCAGAATGTTGGGAACAGCTGATGTGGTGTGTAGGTATTTCCCAAGGATTCTGGAGGCAAAGAACGGCAAAATAAGCATGAAGATGATAAAAACAATAACAATGCTGATAATTTTGAAGATAATAGTGACCAACATAATAAATAGCATCATTATCACACACACACACACACACACACACACACACACTCACACTCACACTCACACTCACACTCACACTCTCTCTCTCACACACACACGCACGCACGCACACACACGCACATACACACACACACACACACACACACACACACACACGCACATACACATACACATACACATACACACACACACACACACACACACACACACACACACACACACACACACACACACACACACACACACACACACATATTTAATGATACTGATGATAGAGATAATGATAATCATAAAATAATAATAATGCTTGTCATGACGTTAGTGTCGCTAATAAAAATAATGATTATAAATATAGTAAAAGAAAAAAAGAAAATGTGACAAGTGCACGTCAATATTTTGCACTTTTAAATTCAGGACAAAAGTGACACGTGTTTTCATGTGATTAAACTTAATCTTTCTGAATCTGAATTTCTATGACCCTCAATTCAATGACATTTGATGGAAGTCGATCGTCTACAAGTCAGTTTTCTAGATACTTTTTTTCCAGCTATTTGTAGACTTTGGAATAGATTGCCTTCAGAGATTGTAATTTCTCCGACTCTTGATAAGTTTAAAAGATCAGCTGACATGTTTTTCTTACGTAATTAGCTGACTTTCTATTATTTTTTTCTTTCTTAACTGTATCTTGACCTGCACTGACACCTTTGGTGGTATAAATCTCGATTACTTCAGTGTGGCTCTTTATATAGCTTGCAAAAATAATAATAATGATAATGATAATAATAATAGTAATAATAATAATAATAATAATAATAATAATAATAACAATAATAATAATAATAATAATAATAATAATAATAATGATAATGATAATCATAATAATTACAATAATTACAATAATAATAATAATAATAATAATAATAATAATAATAATAATAATAATAATAATAACAATAATAATAATACCTGGAACGTGACAATTTCCTCGCTAATCTGCTGAACTTCATAACATTCAGTGCAGAGGCCATGGCGGCAGTTTTAACAAGCACGGGTATGGTCTCGTTCTGCAAAATAAAGAAAGGGGTTTGAGTGTTACTCTACTGTGCTAAAAAGTGAAGAAAACATTTAAAAAAATAAATAAATACGTATGTCTGCTTATAAGTTGGCAAAAAGAAAACAAAAATCTCGTTTTCGTTGCTTTGTTTACATTTTCACGCGGTACTTCCACCACGTTAAAAAAAAAAAAAAAAAATAATAATAATAATAATAATCAAATCAAATAATAAGAACACGATTAAGTTATAATCCCAAGACTAATTTTCCAAGACTAAGCATTTCATTTTCTGAAATTATCCTCGGGGGAGTGACATCTACGTCAAAATCTTAATAGATGAAGCCACACGCCACAGATCACATAGCACTACCATAGAACACTTCAGTACATTGTAACAATCACCAAACCGCACTAAAGGCCCTATCACACTATCACTTTTTCCGTCAATTTTTTGCGTTTCCGGATGAACTTTCCGTATGAAAACCGACTGACCCAAGTGAGGTACCGATGTATATACGAATGTTCTAAAATATTAGCTTATGTGTAAATTCACTCATCCTATCTAATTTATTAATAGCACAAGATCAAGACGGAAATTAGTCAGACGGAAACGGTCGTAACCGTCTTTCTCTGTGAGGCGTTCCGTTTGCAAACGATACTTGCGGAAAGCCTCAAATTCAGACGGAAACGCAAAAATTGACGGAAAAAGTGATAGTGTAAAGGTGCTGTCACACTAGCACTTTTTCCTTTTTTTTTTTTTTTTTTTTTACAATTTTCTGAAATGTTCTCAATTTTTGAGCGAATTGTCGATTTTCTAGTCAGACGATAATGATCGTTTCCGTTTGAAAACCTTTCCGCCAACTTTTTTCAGCCTATCATAGTCAAATCAAGAGCTATATTCGAGAATGTTTGTATTTAAGTTAGATAAAATTGTAAAAAAAAATTGACGGAAAAAGTGCTAGTATGACACGGCCTTAATAGGGCCTTTTAAGAGAGAGAGAATTGCCTACCCTAGATCACTGAGAACCGGCGAGAGAAGACTAAAGATAAAAAAGAATAATAAAAAAAAACAGTGCGCTG
>NC_091557.1:43803591-43851091 GCF_042767895.1 Penaeus vannamei
TCATCGTCGTCGTCATTATTATTACCATTTTTATTATCATCATCATAATTATTGTTGTTATTGTCATCATTATCATCATCATCGATATTATCATCATCATCATAATCATTACCATCATCATTTTCTGAATTCATTATCAGTATTACCATTCAATCATAGTATTAATTATTATCATGCTAATCACCATCACCATCATCATCATCATTATTACCATCACTCGCGCACAGGCACTCTCTCACACACACACAGGCACTCGTGAACAGGCTCCACTCACCACAACGTCCTCTACCTAACCCGTTAAGTCCTTTAGAAGAAAGCGCATTCGTAGTTCTTGTTAGTAAACTATTTTGCAACGTAAAACCTATCGCAATCTATGACTTCAGGCTGTAAAAAACGGATTGCAGTAACAATGTAACAGTGAAATATAATTATTAAGAACAAAATCAAACAATGCCAGTATTTCTAAAGGAGTTTGGGTACAATATGACAAACGAGTTAAAATTGAAGAACTACCGGCATATATTTCATGTCAATTCCACTTAAAATACTAGAGAACTTACCAGAAAAGTAGATTCATTCAAATACATTTCCACTTGCTGTATACTTCTCTGAGACAAAGGGAAGATAGGTGTATCCTATATTTATGCGAAATAAAGGAAAACAAGGATGTTTGCATGTCTGTGTGTTTGTGCATGTGTTTTTACCCTGCAAATGCACTATAAGCAATATATAATCTGATGGAATTGTACCATCAGTGATTAGTATATGATAAGAAGCAATCTGGGAATAAGAATAAAACCATTTTTTATGATTACATGATACATTTACTTTTAGTATTTAAATATTGTCAACTCTGATATATTCTCTACGTAAATAAATATATTCACCAAAACCAAAACAATGAAAAGAAATTAACAGATTCAGAGTGTCATAAATACAAAAATACACACATAAGAAAGTGCACACACACACACACACACACACGCACTCAAATGAAAAAAGCCATACATATGACATAGATAAACGTTAATTATTTGTAATACAAAATATTTCATTGACATAAAATATACATATACACATTTATATCATTAACGCTCTATATTATCACAATATCACAAATAAATATTAAGTGCTGATTCTGCAATGACAGGTATTTTCTTTCCTGTAGCTTTTGCGTGAGTAAAGGGGACCGTGTTCTATCAGGGTTCTTGTCAGACGTTCCACTGGAAAAAAAAGGAAAACGTTTTCTTATTTATTACCATTTGTTCAGAATAAACATTTTCCAGTCTCTAAAAATCAAGTTTTATTTCTATTTCTCATTTATCTATTGTTTTAATATAAAAGAAAATGAATGTTTACTCATGTCAGTAAAAAGGATCCATTAAAGTCAAACGAATGTTTTTATTTTTGTAAAACAACCGAACCCCTTCATAATTATTTCTGCATTTTTCACCATTAATATATAATCTATTTATTGTATTCTACAACTATAACTCAAGAAGCTCATCGGTGTTTTGATTTTATTAGTTTTCATTACTGGAAAAGGTTTAGATAAAGTTAAAATGCGATTTAGTATGTGTCTGTCTATGGTAAATGCGGCGTACTGGAATCAAGTAAATAAACACGTCATGGCGAATGTAAACAATAAGCGAAATATTGTAGGCCAGCTAAAGGGATTTATGATGATTTGTTATAATTTACGTTGTTTCAAGATAATTTAATATAATCTACGTTGATTTAAGATGATTTATTATGATTTACGTTGTTTTAAGAGGAGTTATTATAAATTGTAACGTAACTAAAGTGGCGGGCGGGGCAGATTGAGGTGACTCTGGGACCAAGACAGAGTCTGGCTAGTGGAGTAAACCTTGATAATTTCTTTCTTTCAAAATGTCCCACTTACTCATTTTAGCAAATGATGTTACTCCTGTTTATGGACAATAGCATGAATATTTCAAGTTTCTGGATCATGTTGCTGGTGAATTTTTGGGATTTCAGTGAATTAATGTTAAATACTGTCTCAAATACAACTTACAGTGCGGCAAATAATTTGTTGCGGTCAGCCGAGTCAGGAAGTTGACAAG
The DNA here is from genome assembly GCF_042767895.1 of Penaeus vannamei. NCBI lineage: Eukaryota > Metazoa > Arthropoda > Malacostraca > Decapoda > Penaeidae > Penaeus > Penaeus vannamei. The sequence continues at coordinate 43,805,676 of NC_091557.1, forward strand.
GTACCTGTGTACTTGGTCCTACCGAGTCTCTATAGCCGATAATTCATTACAGGTCACACGTCCTGGCCTGCATTCACAGCACAACCAAAACATGTTACAATAACATAGGATTTTTAATTTACAGCATCTAACCGGTTTTTATATATATAATTTCAAAATTTTCTCGTGTTCACATCTTTTTTTTTCTAATGCTTATAATTTTCAGAGTTCTTTCCTTGTGTTCATATCAGACAGGAATGATCTTTATATCCTTTTGATAATGAATTTCAACTTTTCTAAATGGAACTTATTCTTTCTAATCATCAATCCAATCTGCAATATCACTGTATACATGTGTGTGTGTGTGTGTGTGTGTGTGTGTGTGTGTGTGTGTGTGTGTGTGTGTGTGTGTGTGTGTGTGTGTGTGTGTGTGTATGTAAAGTGGTCTGATTCATGACAAGATGCCCCAATGAAGTCATAGTGACTATGCACACAATCAAAATTCCAGCAGAGGTTATTTCATAAACAAACCCTATGAAGGCCTACTTGCAGAGGTGTCCTTCCACTACCCATCAAACTGTAATCAATTTTACTCAGCAGCTTCACACGTCCTGAAAAAATATACCGAACCCTCCTTCTGTACATTAGTCACACACCATTTTTATAACGCCACGCAGACCTCAGCCATTTCCTAAGCACTGTCCTCTGAGACCATCTTCTTCAGTTCCCGACGAAGCAGCTTCCCCGTTGCGTTCTTCGGCAGCTCCTTGACGAAGTGCACTCCGCCGGCGAGCTTCTTGTAAGGAGCCACCTTGTCTTCCAAGAACCTGTTGTGGGTATTTTAAAAAGTGACAAGAGTATGAAGTATGAGTTTTTAGTGTTATTATTCAGTTTAATTGTTGTGTTATTATTTAGCATTCATTGTCGAGTTATTATTCAAATACGATAAGATGTGTACATCCCCGACTGATAACTCGAAAGACAGACAGAGAGAGAGAGGGAGAGAGAGAGAGAGAGAGAGAGAGAGAGAGAGAGAGAGAGAGAGAGAGAGAGAGAGAGAGAGAGAGAGAGAGAATACATTCCTCACTCAAAGCTACTTCAAAGCACAAGAAAAAAAACACTCAATCAAGACCGCCCTTCGCGAAAAAAAAAAAAGAAAATGCACGAAAACCTTATAAAAAAAAAAAAAAAAAAAAATCACCCGTGGATGAACTCCTCCGAAACCATCTTGGAAGTGACGACGTAGGCCCGTGGTGCTTCTCCCAGCCGGTCGTCTGGCACGCCTACTACGCCCACGTCTACCACAGCTGGACACTGACGAAGCAGGTCCTCCAACTCGGATGGTGAGACCTGGAGGAGGGAATGCGTGGAGGGTTCTAAGCCTTCTTGTGGAGGAGGGGAGGGGGAGGTGAAGATGGGTATGTTTACGGGTGTGTGTGTAGGAGTTTGCGTGTGTGTGTGAGAGAGAGAGAGAGAAAGAGAGCTTGTGTGTGCGTCTGATCATATCAGTTTAAAATATAATCGATATAGAGTCCCATTTCAACTTATTAGAATCTATTCATATTGTTTCATTCTCTCATTGACTGACTATATGTTTTAATCAAACCATTACTATCTACTACCAGAATTTGCGAGTATCATATTAGCACAAGCTCATTCCTTAAAATCAAGATAGATCTAAGTGTATTAATTTTATTTTTCCCAGCGAGTTCATACCTCATAAAACCATTATTACATGCATTTGCGAAAACCATCATTTTAACACGAACTCATCCCTAGGAAAAGACATTCGTTTTTTTCCATTACTAATACGTCTGATGATGAACTCTTGACGAGGTCGAAACGTCACGATTTAAACTTCATGTCTCCTTGTGCCGGTCTTCCAGTTCATCTTTGTTTCCACGTTACTGCACTTGTATCCACATGTTTCTTTCGTTAACTTACCTGCAGACCCTTAACCTTGATGAGTTCCTTTGTGCGGTCAACGATCTTGAAGAAGCCCCTTTCGTCATAGTGACCAATGTCTCCTGTGTGAAGCCAGCCATCAGCATCGATCGTCTCAGCAGTGGCAGTAGGGTTTTTGAAATAACCTTGCATCATCTACCAGGGGATTAGACGGAGATTAAGGTATGGTTGCAAATCCCTCTTAAAAAAGAGGGCTTTTTTTATAGGCCTATACAATAGCGTTTGAATCGCATCGTTCCAAATTAAACTAGGTTGAGAAAGATCGCTAAACATATAGACAGGATTCTTTCCAGATGAAGAGGAACTCAATGACCTACCGAAGGCGTCTTGAGCCACATTTCTCCATCCTCGTGTGCCTTCAGGTCTTTCCCAGTGACAGTGTCCACCACCCTCGCCTTCACATTTGGCAACAAGGCACCGGATGTTCCTACTTCATCCACTCCCACTGGGACCATGTGAGTGAGCAGTGCCTCAGTCATTCCAAACCCTGTCAAAGTGATTAGAAGATAGGATATGTAGATAAATATACATCAATATGTATTGTTGAGGATCTACCCAAAACCGCATAATTGTATGTAAAAGATGTGCAAATTCATGCAATGTAGGCTATGTAGTGATCATATCTAAGGACAATTTAAAGTCTCAAGTAGGAAAAAAAAAAAACAGGAAATACCTTCTTGGAAAAATATTGGTTTCTTCAGTTTATCTTTGAACCTCTGAGCTGCCGACGGAGACACAGGCGCAGCTCCGATCACGATGTGTTCCAGATGGGCCATGCTCTCTGCAGTGACGGACGGGGAATGCAGCAAGAAGTTGAGAAGCGGAGGAACCAGGTGCAAGGTGCTCATCTGCACATTCGAAAAGTTGAAAACACTAACAATTACTCGCGATTCGGAGGATAAAAACAGGAAAACATCGACAAAAAAGGAAAGTGTATGCCAGTTTTTACAAATGTCCTTAGTCTTGAGATTTTAGGAAGAGGCTAGAAATTATAATATATATATATAAATAAATAAATAAATAAATATATATATATATATATATATATATATATATATATATATATATACATATATTTAAAAAAGAGCTCCTATGACATATTTCAGATGAAAAATGGAATGTAACTCTACAACCAACCTTGTGTGAGGTGATGGTACTGACAAATGTATTTGGGTCAAACTTGGGTACAGTAACTACTTTGACTCCCTTAGTGAGTCCTATGAGACTGATGAGCAGGATCCCGGTGATGTGGTAGCATGGCAGGAGGCACATGAAGGCCCCTTGGCTTGTAGCTGGAATATGGTTTTCATATATTAATGCGATTCTCATTTCTTGATAATTTTTTAAATTGTGCGTGCGCGTGTGTGTGTGCTGTCTGTGTGTGTGTGTGTGTGTGTGTGTGTGTGTGTGTGTGTGTGTGTGTGTGTGTGTGTGTGTGTGTGTGTGTGTGTGAGTGTGTGTGCGTGTGTGTGTGTGTGGTGTGTGTGTGTGTGTGTGTGTGTGGGTGTGTGTGTGTGTGTGTGTGTGTGTGTGTGGGTGTGTGTGTGTGTGTGCGTGGTGTGTGTGTGTGTGGTGTGTGTGTGTGTGTGTGTGTGTGTCTGTGTGTGTGTGTGTGAGTGTGTGTATGTGTGTGTGTGTGTGTGTGTGTGTGTATGTGTGTGTGGTGTGTGTGTGTGTGTGTGTGTGTGTGTGTGTGTGTGTGTGTGTGTGTGTGCATGTACATATACATATATCCATGATCCCTATTTTCACCGCTTTACATCAGACAGAAAATGTTACAATATAATATATTAGATTTATCTCCGTCACTGAATGATCTTTCATATACATTTATAAGGCTGAAAATAATCTTAATATACAATTAATAAACCTTATGTGTTCACTGTTCACATTATCTTAATATTCTTTGAACTTTCCAATGAATTAAACAGCGAACAATATTTTAGATACTGGTTCGATCACAGTTTCTGTCATTTGAAAATTGTTTTCCTGTTTTCGCAACCAATTCAGACACCAACGTATGGCTTCACTCCCTATAATCATTATAGCATTATCATCTTTCACGAAAAATCATACGCGTAGGAAAGGGGGGCAGGGGGTCGTCCCCCCTGCCCCTCAACTCTAGAACGGAGCGCGACCCAACTTCTGCCCCCTCCCCCTCCTCAACTTTTGAAGCCATTCCCTGTAAACAAACAGTGCAGTTACTTAGTTACCCAGTTGTTGAGAACACTCACCCCATGGTCAGTGTCTCTGGACCCCGCCATGGCCCTGCAACCCCAGGATCCCCGGCTATTTTGGGCGGGAACGAACTGTACCCCCCACTTCAAAATACCTTCCTACGCCTATGAAAATTACCTGTTGCCTCCTTTACGGGGAGGCTGGCCGGCACCGAATACATGACTATGTTGGAGGCGAAGGCGTTGTGGCTGATGGCGACGCCCTTCGGAGGCCCTGTGGTTCCGCTGGAGTATGGCATCATGGCAAGTTCCTCCCCAGAGAGCTTTTTCATTGATAGTATATCATTATTATTGATATATCTCGATCAGCATTTTCCTAGTTATATCTTATTTCCTACTTATCAATAATACTCATCAACATCTGTTGCTAGAGTGATTATCATTACTTTTGCCATTATCATGAAAATTTTCATCCCATTACTATCATTACCTTATCAAAACCATCACTATAATCATCACATCAAACTCATCACTTGCATCACTTTCATCACTGTCTTATCCAACCTTTCCCACTAGCGAGGAAAACATGATTAGATTTTCCTCCAGATCATTTTTGAAAACACGGATACTAACCTCAACCGGATCATTGAAGGAAATATTGGTGTCTTCAAAGACATGGCGGAGGTTGAGGGCCCCGGAGCGAGCAGAAGGACCGTTGGTGACGACGAGAAGAGGTCGTTGGAGCAGTGCAAGGGCGCCGTCCACGCTGGTCTCCAAGACAGGGTCGTATATTAGCATCTTGGCGTCACAATTTAACAGCTGCCGGTGTATTTCTCCTGCAGGGTTGGGGTGTGAAGCGAGTGGCTGTGTTAGTGTATGGTGGCAGCGGTTTTTTATCATTGAGTTTAATCTTCTGTGGTTCGTAATGTACGTGTGATCGTGGACCACCCGATTCTGTTCTTTAAGGTGTGGCAAGCAATTTTAAACAAACGTAATAAAAAGTACTTCGGACACTTAACCCCACAAAAATTCTTTAATGAACTGACCTGCTGTATAATTGGAACTCACTGTAGACACAACAACGCCAGCCATCAGAGTGCCCAAGACGACGATGGGGTATTCAGGACAGTTGGGCATGACGACTGCCAACACATCCCCTTTCTTCATGCCCATCTTGGTCAACATGCCCGCCCACCTGGATGCCCCGTCCACCAGCTGGGAGTAAGTGTACTTCCGTCCCGTCACGCTGCACTCCTGTTATAATGTCGCCTGGTTATTCTAAATGCATTATAATTACTCTAAATTTAGCATTCTTACTTACTGCCTATTATTCGTTATACGCAAAATACCCATAAGTATTATTTCTAGCAAATTCGTCTAAACGCTTATAAGTAGTGTTTGACTGATGACTCACAAGATATTTAACTAGAAATGCTTTAACATAGCTAAATATAAGGCTATATCATATTCCGCACATACGTATAACAACAAACAAGATAGAATAACAGGGAAAAAAAATTACCAGAAATAAAACCAAAATATGAATAAAATACCAGATACATATAAAGTGAGACATATATTTCTATATATATGCACACACACACGCACACACACACACACATATATACATCAGGATATCAAATCAGATATTGATAAAATGAAAAAAGGAGTCAGACTAACCGTAGCAGTGTGATGTCCCCATTTCGTAACTTTGTTCAGTATGAGTGAAGTAAAATTTCCTGATGGCCAGTCGACGTCAGGTAGGGGTGACGTCACAATGTTGTGATCAGCTGATGTGGTGTATAGATATTTGCCAAGAAATCTGGAGGCAAAGAATAGATGGCAAAATGACGATGATAAATATGATACTAGATAACAATTATGGTAATGATGATGATGAAATAATAATGATGATGCTTATAATGAAGCTTCTGCTGCTAATAATATTTATAATGATAAAACAATGTCGAAAAGAGAAACAAGTAAAGCAAATAATTTAGACCGAGATTGAGATATTCACTTTAAAAACAAAATTTATTAGGGACACAATATAGCATGGTGATGATGAGAATGAAAATATCAAAACTACCTATCAATTCAACCTCCTTTGCTGATAAAACTGACCAGATAATACCAAATTATCAGGTTTTGATATAGAATTGTCTGTCGGCTTTTATCACCCTTAAATAATAATGGTTAAATAACACCCTTAATCATGTCATTTTTCTCTCTATTTATTGTGTTGGACTGCTGACTCAGATACAAACTCGCAAACGGCCAAAAGAAAAATGTGACAAATAAACGTCGGTATATTTTGTGCACTTACAAACCTGGACAAAAGTAACACGAGAGTTTATTCAATGCATTTATAAATCAGGAAAAAAGTAACATGAGTGTCTTTGCTACATATACAAATAAGAGCAAAAGTAACATGACTCTTTATGTAATTAAACCGAATCATAAATCTGACTTGCCTTGAACGAGAAATATTCCTCGCTAATCTGAGCCTCACTACATTCAGAGCGGAGGCCATGGCGGCAGTTTTTACAAGCACAAGCACGTTCGTTGGTCTGCAAAATGTAGAAAGCGGTATGATTCTACTTTGCTAGGAAGTGAAAATATTTTAAAAATAAAATAAAAATAATGAAAAAAAATCCTTTGTTAGTGATAAAAAGAAAAAAGAACAATTATAAAAATACGGATGTCTACTTGTCGGTGGCCAAATGGGAAATATCTCATTTTATGACAAGTTAAGGTTGTCTCTCTGGATTTTAGCGTAGCCTTTGGAGTTGTCAGTCACAAGGGTTTGATTTTTTTTTTTTTTTTTTTTTTTTTAGTTGCAGTGTGTTAGTGTTGGTGGGAATATTTTAAGTATTTTGACTGAAGACTACAACGTGTTCAAGTTGATGGTAGTTTTAGGCCATATTCCTGTGTGACTTCTGGGGTTCCTCAGGGTAGTGTTCTTGGCCCTCTGCTCTTCATCATTTAATATACAAGTAGACCTGATGATAATTCAATCGTGGTGATTGTGACTCGGTCTAGAATGCACATACCTCAGCATCCAAGTCTGCTGAATAATAGTCTTAATCACTTCAGTAGATAATCTGAAGATCTTTGGTGTAACCTTTGATTCAAAGTTTACATTTGCATTGCATATTAGTAATATTGCCCGAGCAGTTTCATCTAAGTTAGGCATCATTCGCAAATATAAGATCTATGAAGATGACAACATTACCATACGATATTTATTGACGTCGCATATTTTCAACTCCAGTAAAATGTAGGAAGAGTGTTGCCTGAACTGTAATTAAGGATAACAATGTTGCTGTTGCTCGTCCATTACCTTTGTACATGTGATATATAGTAACTACCTTACACAGTTTGAGATTTACGTCTTTGTTATAGAAATGTCAGGAATTAGGACATCAGTCACTCTGTATAAACACACAAATAAATACATGCGTGAACATATCTATACGTAGGCAATATATAAATACAAATACGTTTGTGTACGTTAATTGATTCATTACACTATTCAGATGATTGCTGTTTTTTGTTCCAGCCAAACATTGCAAATTTCCTCCACAACAAGAGATGCTATCCATGAAAGCTAGAGTACTTGTACTGAACTGGAAGATGATCAGGGACACGCTATACATTTTCATTCCAGTTTTGAAATTAAATGCACGGCAAGGTTGAAGAGTTTATAGGAAGGTGTGTGTGTGTGAAGTAAGAATCCTGAAGTCAGTTCAGCTGGATGCGTTATCACGTGTATCTATTGCATGAGTTTGCTATTCTTTGGCCATAATTTTTCCTCCTATTATGACTTCCTGCACATGCTATACATATACATATATGGAAGTGCATGTATATGTATATACGTGTGTGTCTGTGACAGAAACAGACTGACAGTCGGTATGGAGATGAAGCAGATAAATCATGCTGACAAATATTTATGATTCCCAAATCATAAAATCAATGGCTCTCTCTACAAAATGGCCCACTCTTGTAGTGAAATAATAGATAGAACGTATTGATATCACTATTTCGCACTCTCTGTATAGTAATAATCATTTTCTTTTCGCTTCTATTTTCTATATAATTTTCTCCTCTTCATTCGTCCCCTTCATCCTCTTCATTCTTCCCTTTTTCCTCCCACAAACCGGACACAAGAACTCTCAACGCACGTACCTCCTACAGCAGGTAGAGGACGGTGAGCCCAGGTTCCTCTCACAACCTCCTCGGATTCGCTTGTGGTACGTTGCAGGGGCCGCCAGTTGCCCTCGGTTACCGCTTTATATTTTTTAGTTTTCGTGTCGTATATAGCGGCATTTGATAAAGGTCTTATCGTTTGGCATTCAGTTTCAGACGATGGTTAAGTATCGTAGGTAAGGAGAGGCTGTAGTGGTTTTGCAAATATAGGACAAACACTGTATGCTCAGAAGCGATTTTTGTCACATTTATTAACAGATCTAAATCGAAACGCACAAACCCCAGGAACTGATAACGAGTAAACACATAAATTATATCATGAAAAAAAGGCGAAGATAATCAAAACCAGAGAAGGACGACTGGACGCTTCAAAACAAAATACAGAAATAACAATGCATCTACAGAGACATGCCTAAGACAGAACCTACAATGATGAGGTCACAGGGGCAACTTTACACAAATGTCCTTGCCCCTTCTTTTGCTTTTTGCTTTATTCAGCCTTTAGAAAATGATGTACATTTTTCAAGCAATTAATATGTAAGACAGATTGGATGGTTGAAGCGGCGTGTAACGTGTCTCTGTTTTTGAAACTATTGTTTTCACTACTACTTCCGGCAACGTACTGTCACTTTCACTGTCATACACACACACACACACACACACACACACACACACACACACACACACACACACACATATATATATATATATATATATATATATATATATATATATATATATATATATATATATTAATGTATATGTGTGTATGTGTGTGTGTACATGTATACATAAATATACAGACACATTCCCACGCACACACACATATATATTTATATATATGTGTGTGTGTGTGTGTATAATATAAACATATATGGTTATAAAATATATACATATATACATGCTTATACACACACACACACACGCACACACACATATAGAGAGAGAGACAAACAGACACAGACGCCATTTCCACAAGTCCTTCCCTAGGACTAGGCCCAACAACAACTTCCCTCAAGATCTTGCTCTGTATAAATCTTTCCATCAATAATATAATTTCAATTTACAACTCAATTTCTTCCTTCACTTTGTTTAAAAAAAAATGATAATAATAATAAAAAAGAAAGAAAAGAAAAGAAAATATATATATATATATATATATACATACATATATATATATATATATATATATATATATATATATATATATTAATCATAAAGCAAAAGAAAATCCATAAATCTTTCATATAATCAGATATACATAAACAGATAAATACTATTTTTACGCGAATGTTTTGTAAAGTACCCAGCGAAACATGCACTTGCAAGAGCTGCCTCACTTCAGATAGCATTCAAGGACGGGGTCGCTTATGCACCAGAACCTGAGGGTAAAGATTATCCGGTCCGTGTCATTACTTTTTTTCAATTTATTGTTTTGTTCAATGGTTATCTTCCATTCAAACTCTCCTCTCCTCTCTCTCTGTCTCTGTCTCTCACTCTCTCTCTGTCTCTGTCTCTCTCTCTCTGTCTCTGTCTCTCACTCTCTCTCCTCTCCTTCCCTTCCTCTCTCTCTCTCTCTCTCTCTCTCTCTATCTCTCTCTCTATCTATCTCCCTCTCTCTCTCTCTCTCTCCCTCTCTGTCTCCCTCCCTCTCTCTCTCCCTCCCTCTCTCTCTCTCTGATTTCTTTATCCATATATCATTCAATTCTAATTTTGCATCTAGCCTTTTTTTCTTCTTCCTTTTCTCTGTCACTCGAGAAAGGAAAACAAAAAAGTTATTTTAAGATTCTTTTTAAACAAGAAAGTCGCATATATACCAAGCAGTAGAAACATGACGGAAAATTAGACAAAACACATACCACTCACTTGAGATTCTCATTATCTCTATCTGAAGTCAAGTATTTTATAATGCATTTATTTTTTCTTTATATATACCTACTTGATAGCAGATGGCACGATAATATTATTCAGGCGCAAAAATTACATGACTTGGTTTGTCGACATGACCAGAGTAATTACATAAAATCGCTATGAATGAACAGCTCTATAAAATAGCTATTAACTAAAAATTTGCATATATTATAAAATCATATACAGGTATATTATAGAATGTAAGTATATTTCTAGAGATTCTCTATAGAATAAACTAGGCTAACTTTTTTCACAAGGGCGGGGAGGGATAAGAAATCTGCAGTGTACAGTGACATTACAAAGCTGTATTTAAAGTGAGATCTTTTTGGTGCTGATACTGCAACGTTTTCGATAATCGTTATCTTCTTCAAACATTGAAATTCTGCTGACTAGTCAATCAGAGGCCTTATTTCCGCTGAAAAAAAGAAAATGTCGTACGGCAGTAGAAAGTGTCGTTTATTTTATTCGGGACAATCCACGGGTCGGTCGCGAAAGCAACGTTGCCAATGTTTTACGCTGTTGCCAAATGTGCGGCTCCACCTCCATTCTTAGGAATCGTACCGGAGTTGACGAATCTGATTTTGTTTTTGGATTGAGTTAATTGATTAATCACTATTTGGCTGGTGTATCATTAGGAAATAGCAATAAATACAAGTTACTTATGAATATCTTAAAAATTACAAATCAAACAGAAAATTATTGAAATCAGTTGAAAATGTGCGGCCCAAAGTGCTTCCCTTCATACTTATTCCTTTGTCTGTTGACATGGTTTCGAAGGTCACACTTCTTAAAGTATTTTGAAAATGACATTATCTATTGATTGATATTGACTTCATTTAAACGGTATATAAGTTTATGCCTGCATATTCAATTATACATATGTAACCAGTAATATGATTTTGTAGAACTAAATGTGTGTGTGTGTGTGTGTGTGTGTGTGTGTGTGTGTGTGTGTGTGTGTGCAGTGTATATACATATGTATGCATACACATATGTATGTATATATACGTAAATATATATGTATATACATATATCACACATTTATATATATGCACACACACACGTACAGCAAATACATTTAAGCTAGCACTTAGTGCAATATCCTCGTTAACATCGTTACTAATAATGCACCATACAATGTAGGATCAAATTTGAACTTCCCATTTTCTTCCAATTTCAAAACAGGCAGAGATGTTTCATCACACGCTCAACAGCCAGGTGCAGTTGACTATGACTTCTCAGCTTTCTCCCATTTCTATATGGGGTCGCCATTATGGATGAGCTGCCTCCACTGATTTTCCTATTACGGCTCATTCCATATTGGTTTTACCTTTTTTCTTTTCTTTCTTTAACAGCCGGATGCCCTTCCTGACACCAACACTCTCTATTTATCCGGGCTTGGGACCGGCAACCAGAAAGGCTGACTTACCCCCCAGGTGGCTTTTCACAATGGGAAATCAAGGTAAAGTTCCTTGCCTAAGGGAACAACACGCCAGTCAGGGGACTTGAACCCTCGAACATGAATTGTTGACAAATCCAAAGTCCGATGCTCTAACCACTTCTATGATTCCGGCCTCATAAATAAGGGCAGAGTCATAGGAATGTGTACCACGACAGTTGTCCAGATTTTTAATAACATGCATATGGAAGATTTCCACAGATAATAAATAATATAATTGTTACAGTGCTTATTCCCGTGTAAAAAAAAATAATTGTGTATTTGATCACGTTCACCAGAATCACAAATACGAGAGTCAAAGATGTTTTGGGCAATTTATCATCAAAGAATGTGGGCTCTGGAATTGTCACAAATAGGTATAGTGATGAAAATTATGTTCTCAATAACGGGAAATTTGTAAACGTGTGGAAATTTTCACCATACCCACAATTCATTAATGACACATATTTCCGATTAAGGAATTTGCACACTGAGAGAGAGAGTGAGAGAAAGAGGGAGAGAAAGAGGGAGAGAGGGAGGGAGGGAGGGAGGGAGGGAGAGAGAGAGAGAGAGAGAGAGAGAGAGAGAGAGAGAGAGAGAGAGAGAGAGAGAGAGAGAGAGAGAGAGAGAGAGAGAGAGAGAGAGAGAGAGCAAGAGAGAGAAAGGGGGAGGGGGAGAGAGAGAGAAAGAAAGAGAGACAGACACACAGACAGAGACAGAGAATCAAACTAAACACTATATGAAAACATGCACTGAATAACATACCTGGGTAAATCGATTGTAAACAATTGAGAACGCAATTGAGGAAATCAAAATGCAGAACTCCCACTGACACAGCTACATGCTATCCCACTTATAGCCCGACGTCGAACACAACCGATCTCTTTAACAAGCTCACTCGCATCCATAAAAGGCCGTTACTAGAGAAGCACTTGTACAGTACAGTGGTGGACGAAAGTCCTTTAATGAACTGAAACTCCGAATCTGTCTCATCCACTACAAAAAGTGTGATATTAAGTGAATGTTCGAAACCGATTTCGAAACGTGCTCGACATTCTTTTTACTTCGACTGTACTACGGCCATTCAAAAAGGACGTTTGGGTCCAGTAGGTCGTGTCTGCTTAACAACACACGTCTATACACATGTTTAGAACATCAACATCCATGTAATAAAGAAGGGACTGTGTTTTGCAATGCGCCATAGCCATTCACAGACCAACTGTGAAATGGATACGCCGTTCATAAAGTAGGCTGTGGATATTATATCTTAACTGTTGGGTTTACGTTGAACATCGAGGGGTGTGGCGTCATTGACAATATATATTTCATAATTATTATTCTTTTAATTCGGCGATGTATTTAATTACTGGAAATCCATTATTATTCTGCTATTGGTAGCAATTAATAAATGGCGCATTCATTATTGCTGCCAATAATGTTTGCTTTACGTATTTTATTTTCAATTAGAACGTTTGTTGTAATATTGCGTCCCTACCTCTCTGTTCAGCTGTTACACAAATGAATGGAAATAAATCATACCAATGGTACTGACATAATTGTTTAAATATTTAAGAGGTTAACCAGCAGCAATACTCATCATATACTTTACAATACATTAGCGACGTATCACTGATAGAACATATATAACCTAAACAGGGCATTATACTGGGATAGAGCGTTTGATTTTATAGAAATTAATTGCTTGACATCTATATCTATTCCAGTCAAAAAAAAATCTTTTATTTTCCACATATATCAAGTAAATATATTTGTGATCAGAATGTTCCTATAGAGTCCTGTATGGGGGATATAGGCATATCAAATGCAGATACTAAGAGCAAATCCTAAACCATCCCCAGAGACAAAGAGCGCCTTGTTTGCTGGTATAACTACTGACCTAAGCTGACCAGTGATGCCCAAGGGTCACCTGAGAGAAGCAGTTGAGTCGCGTCTGTAACCCAGAACAGAATATTACGAATATTAAACTCTTTTCTGGATCATACAGTGATCAAAGAGAACAAATTATCCTACTACAATGTAAGTAGAGTTAAGTATTAAATAGAGTCTTAACCATGAGTGTATGCAACACCTTTCTAATACACTACAGGGATTCCTTTACACTGAAACATGTTACACTCAAGATATGTATGAAGGAGCAGTAAACAGGGATTACTTAACAGAAGCACACTACCTGTATACATGTAGGAGGGCATCTGTTCACTTTACAAACTTAGAACCCAACTCCTAAGAAAGTAAGAGAGAAGTTAGAAGTTAAGACAAAAAAATGCATATACAACCAATATCTATCAACAGAGCCTGATAATATGAACTATGGGAGTTCATATAACTTCACTTATATACTTTTGACTCAGAAAATAGTGGCACTGGAGAGAGGTCAAGGTAATGAGGAAATAACCAGTGTCTCATGTAAATATACAATGTGTGTGTGTGTGTGTGTGTGTGTGTGTGTGTGTGTGTGTGTGTGTGTGTGTGTGTGTGTGTGTGTGTGTGTGTGTGTGTGTGTGTGTGTGTGTGTGAATGTTATGATAATATGATCATAAAGACCTGTTAAATGATGATAAAAAAACAAAAATTATAATTTCACTTTTACTTTTATTATTTAAGCATTAGTCAACTTAGATATATCTTATAAGGAAATAATAAATATAACCAGATGCATTTGTCTTTTTCTGATCACCAAGACAAAAAAAAAAAGACAAGAAATGATAAGATTCGGACTGCCTTACATACAAAAATGCATGCATAAGAGAACACACACACACACACACACACACACACACACACACACACACACAAATATACAAAAGAAAAAAAAGAAAAAGAAAAAAAAAGGGACATATATGATATGGATAAACATTAATGATTTTTAACACAAAAGATTTCATTAATAGAAAAAATATATATACACACTGATCTAATTAAAGTTCTCTATTATCACAATATCTCACACGAATATTAAATGCTGATTCTGCAACAACAGGTATTCTCTTTCCTGCAGCTTTAAGGTTGCGTGAGTAAGGGGACAGTGTCTACCAGGGTTCTCGTCAGACCTTCCACTGAAAAAGAGAGAGAAATATATCACTTTTTATACTTTACCATTTGTTTAAAATAAAGCTTTCACTGTCTCTAAAAATCATATTTGTTTACATTTCTTCACACACACACACACACACACAAAATATATATATATATATATTGTTTCACCCAAATTCAAAATCAGTATATAAAGTGCTTAACATTGTGATTTCACTGCTCTCAAAATGTCTCACTACTCCTTTAGGAAAAATGATGTTATTTCTGTTTATAGTCAGGAGCAAGCAACTGAATTGTATTGGAACTGAATTTTTATGATTTGAGAGAAATAGCTCATAGTCTAAAGAAACTTACAGTGTGGTAAGTAATTTGTTGTGGTTAACCGAGTCAGGAAGTTGACAAGGTACCGGTGTACTTGGGCATACTGTGTCTCTATAGCCGATAATTCATTGCAGGTCACACGTCCTATGTCTCTCCTCCATAACTGTCCCAAACGTTGAGACAACCAAAATACCTGTTGGAAAAAATATATATATTTATTGCAGTATTTTTCAAGGTTACTCTCCCCGAATGCTTATAATTTTCAATTTTCTTTCCTCATCTCCACATCAAATATAAATAATCTTTCAATCACGTTCCTATAAAATAAAAATTCCTAAATGATTTTTTTTATTTTTTTATCATTAAGCACACAAATAATGCTCTTCATGCTGCAATCACTAAACTGCATATCATTAAATATATAAAAAGTGGCCTAGTTCATATTACCATGATGACACATGGAGTCTGAGTGACAATGAAAACTTAATCAAAACTGAAGCTGTGAGACGTAATTTTATTAACAAACCTTATTGAGGACTATCTGCAGAGGTGATGATGTCTTCCCACTCCCCATTAAACAGTTTGTGATCAATCTGTTCAACAGCTTCTCATGTTCTGAAAGAGAAAAAAGAATACATATTGTTATATCTTCATCTGCTCCTCTTAGAAAGTGGTCCCCTTTTCCGAATCCCCACTTACGTATCTCAAAGTTAAAACATTAAAGAGAAAAAATTCATTCCTGACATTATTTACCTGTAATAATGACATTCAGAGAAGGCCTTGAAAGAAACAGTTTTTCAACAGTCTGGTGGAATGGCAAGAAAACCGTGTTAGCGAAGTGATCATGTAGCTCCCTAGTGAAACACAACAACCACAGACGCAACAGTTGGAGTCGATGGAGTCTGGAGAGTAAGGGACCAGCGGCATCTTCAGTATTACTACCTGAACCAATAACTGCATTCCAGCTTGCCAGGTCTGGGAAATACATAAAAGTAGGTTACTATCCAACTTCTTCAGACCCTTTACAAGGCAATTAGCAAACAGTGATGCAGGTATTCATATAAATAAAAACATTTCTGTTCTACCAATAACTATTTTCCTAATATAATGCAGAACAATACAATTCCTGGGCTATAAAGACAGCAACTTCAAAGCTGACATGATACGATGGGTGAACAGGATTCTCTTTAAGCGTTGCACGAACCTTTGAACTTTAATCTTTCAAGTCCATTTGTTGCCCTCTTGATGCTGAGACAGAATCGGAACAAGATGTTATACTGGCTTAGGACCTTCTCGCTCAGCAAGAGATTAACTGGATAAGGTACCTGGAATCACATTTTAACCGTTACTTGTGATGAATTTATGAATCTTATGAATATGAAAATATGTATGAGATGATGAATTTATTCCACTAAGTCATAGATCTTTTTAATCAACAATTTACTCCATCAAAGATTTAAAACTGTAAGGTCTTTAGAATATAGAAATACTCTTCTGGTTCATCAACATCAACAGTGTCAGTCATCAAATATCTGGAATTAATCCTACCTTGGTATGGGATCAGCTGCCTTCGTTATGCAAATCAAATGACCAGCAGTGATTTTCCACACATTATATCCCTTTTATGTATGGTTTACACTTCACATTTTTTGACAATTCACATAGTGCTTCTGATGTTTCTCTTACTATCCTTTTTAAATTTCATTGTGAATATAATAAAAAAAATATATAAATCCACAGACCAAGCAACTTCTTCATATTCAAGAAAAAACATAATAATAATTACCTGATAATTAATGCTTATGTCCGGCAAACCAGCTTTCGAAAGTGGCATTGTTGTAGAATCACTCCCAAGCTTATTTTTGTCCTGTTCCTCTTCTTTGGTTTGATTAGAGTCTTTACCTAGCATGCTGTCAGCTGGCACACTTTGATTATCAGTTTTGTTCTCCTCGGCAGAGTTCAAAAAACCTGAAGCCGAACTAACAGAAACCGAGAAGAGTGGTGCCAGATCTGGCACAAGACGAGTTACACAGTCCTGGAGGTGGAGTGTCAAACTGATCCCATCAATGCTCTCCCCAATGTCAATCTGTTGAAAAAGGTTTACAAAGCTGTGCATACTAGTGTAATCTATGACATCTTTATGGCCAGTTTCATGCATTAGTATAAACTAACTTATATGACATATTTTCTGCAGCATTCTCTTAACAACCTTTTCACAGGATTACAAATTCCTACTGCATTATGCAATGGCACTATATAACCAATCATCATCAGTAAATCTAGATGACAACTGCATATAATTAAATAACTACATCACAAATGGCTACTACATTCAAAATTCAGCAACAGCTTCTATTGTTATAATTTATGCAATGCATTAAGCTATCTGAACCCAAACCACAGCAAGAAATAATGAAAAAGATACTTTAATGGTTCATAAAAAGAAGTTACCTTAGAAAATAGGTGCGAGTAAAATTCATGCATGACGTCACCAGCTTCCATAAGCAAGATGGAGCGGACAGCCTGGCAATGGCGGTCCATGTGATACTTCTCCAGCAGGACTTGGGTGAGGCGTGCACTGAGCTCCTCTTCCTTCTTCCTAATAAGAGGACTGATTGCAGATGACAGGAGGGACACAACGGATATTGCCCTCGGAACCTCTGCCATATCTTCTATCATTCTGAAACATCAAAAGTAAGAAGTTAATGATTTTCTAAATTGCCTTTTCTCGGTTCTAAAAATTAGCCTTTTATGGATTCTTGGACTACTTCCTAAAAATATCAAAACATACTCAGGATACGAGTTTCATACTGAAAGTGTACTTCATTCACTAATTTGTTTCATCAATGACATCAAATGGATGTATTTACAGAACTTCTGGAGAAACTACAAAACTCTATAAACTTGGATGTTAACCCAATAGTGCTGAGAAAATGTAAAACTCTCTGTAGTTTTCTTTTGTGAAATATCTCTATAACACATGGCTCCACAAGTACAGTCACCAAGGAGTCAAACAGTAGAACTCTTAACATCACCTAATTTCACTATTCCTTGAAATTTTGGGAACAATTTTTTTCTTACCAATGCTATCAATATTAATGTTATCATTATGATTATAAATATCATAACTATTATAATGATATTAACATTACTAATAGTAATACAAGATCAAAGAAAATATTTCCAAGGGTAAAAGGTGTGATAGAAAGTACAACTAATTGACTCCTTAGGGATTAATGACTTGAGCAGCCATCTACAAGTTAAGACAATTAATAAACTAAACTCACAGAGGGTATGGCATTTGTGCACATGCCATCCCCAGCACCAGCGGGTCAAGTTAAGTAAATACTATAAAACTCTCCTAACTTGGAAGAAAGACTAAAAAGGAAAGCAATTCAATTTCATTCCTACTACTGTACATAAATGAGAACTGTACCTTCAAAGCATAAATCAAAACTGACAGATCAAAGAGTACATAAAATCTAGGGACATTACATAAAAAAATCCACCTTCATATTTTTCCTTCCATACCTCGTCACTGAATCCTTCTGAGCAGTCATCGTAGGGCTGGCGGGTGTCCCAGCATCACCTATAAAGGCAGCAAGGAGAAGGGGATCTACCTGCTGGTAATTGGATACCATGTGTTGGTCTACTTCTGTCAAAGCACTGCTATCATCTGCCACTCCTTCGTTGCCTTCCGTATTCTCTTTTGCTTTTTCACTGGACCCATACAGAGCATCTTGTATGTGTCTTATAATAACCTCTTCTAATACCATTTCTGTAAGGTTAAATATAATAATAACATGGGGTATTTTCCCTTAACATCTCTGCAAAATAGGAGGACAAACTCATTTAAAGCTTTTTTTTCTCATTTAGGAGGACTTATATAGAAAAAGTTTCCAAGCTAAATTCACATATATTACCAGGATCCATCTTGGATTTCTGATGCAGATAGAGAATTGCTGAAGACCTAGGCAGTGGTTCGACATCCAAGACAGCAAGCAGCTCACGAGATTTCCCCACCGTCGTCAGCGCTCCAACAAGAGGAGACAGAAACTTCAGACTGCTCCTTCTATCAAAAACATGATTATCATTGATTACATCACTATATACGCCACTTTCTTTGAGTTTGCTATTCCTAAATAGACAAAGCATGACAAGGAATCATTTAAAAACATTCATCACTTTGAAATAAGGTCATACATCTATCTTACCTTGACTGTTTGGCTTCAGACTGATGGTGGGGATTCAAGATGAAGGCATCGTGCCAAAATGTCTCATCAGTCACTTTCACTGACTCACTCCTGTGGAAGCATATTTGAATCCAAATTCATATTTACAACACCATTCATGGCTTTAGCCTCTGAACTCACAAACTATATCAAATATCAAAAGGTAATACAAAGATTGATCTGTCCGTGGTTATCTGTACATGCAACATATCTTTTTCAAGCGGAATATTATTGTAATGAAAGTGTCTGAAATCTTTCCTCCACAAGATCAAGCCCATGCAAAGCTTTCCTACTCATAAGTAGCCTGCCAGCTGATGCAATAGCACTATATCAATGGCTAGTAACTTGCTGCTATATCACCATACTGATTTTTCATAGCCATGAATGGACTTGAAATAAAAGTGAATAAAGTACAAGAATTTAAACAACTTAAATATCAAGACACTGCTCCAAGTCGGCTCACCTTTGGATGATGAACTCCTGGGCATGGTCTACCAAGGACCCATGGAGAAGCCAGTTGTTTATGATGCTCAGGTAATGACGTAATGTGTGCAGTAGGAGTCTCAGGAGCACACAACGCACACCAGGCTCTCCTGCACTTTCTACCCCATCACAGAGACCATTGATCAGTCTGTTAGAGTGAATGGAATAAACTTGTTAAGTTTATATACATTTTATAAATAGTAAAAGAGAATACACACCATGAAAGGAAGAATGAACCTGGGTTACACTATCAAAAAGGTTGTTTAACCTTCAGGAAAGAGAAAAAGAAATACTCTTCTAAAATATCAAAAGCACAGACTGACCAGTAAGTGAAGTGAAAGAAAAACTTAAAAGGAACAAAAGAAAAGAGAGGTGCCTGCTTAAGTCAGAACAATTTGTTAATTACAATCTTGAATCCTTCTTATATCATCTTCCTTACCCACAGACCTATCTATGAGAGACCTGATGTCTTCTCTTCGTACAGTACCTACATACAAACCTGAAATGACGACAATAACATCATCATCAATGAAAACCAAAGAAATTCAGCTTGAACTCATAACCAACCTCACAGCAGCTTCCCTTGGGCTGATTTCCGGTCTCATCGCTGCCATGGAATGAACCGTAGCTATTGCTGACAAGGTGCGTAACCATGGGTACAGTTCTCCTTCTAGCCAAGAGAGGGTACATGTGGATTCTAGGGAAAAAGAAAAATCATTAAATATTTAATTATCGTACTAAAACATAATTCATTTCCAAATCCTAGATACTTCCAAATTATGATTACTTCATTTTCAACAAAAAAGCATTGTTAATTACAAGATAGACTATTTTAGGTGAATTCAGTGCAGGCGAGGGAGCAATAATGCTGAATAAGTGAATAAACAACTCTTAGAATTTGTCCAACTAATTTTAATGGATCTGATCTGATTTGTGAAGACAATCATCCATAGGAAATCTAACCATGTGCTGAATTACAAATACCATTAGTACTACAGTCTGAAAGGGAGAATGAAATGAGGGTTATGAACTTGAGGAAAGTCGGCTGTCATCAGGATCAGTCAATTTGCTTCACATTCCTCATAATACAAAGGGTGTCATGGCACTGTTATGGAGCCTCTAGATATATACATGAAACTTGTAGAATCCTTCTGATTCTTTAAGAAACTGTTCCTGACCCCCTTCTTTCCCATCTAGAAGAAAGTCTAGCATGAACAAGTTTTGGGATCACTTAGCACTATCACAGATTGTAAAAAGGAACAAAACCAAAGTGTATCAGCATATTAACACTCAATGTCACATTACCTTGCTTCTTAATCTGATCTTCAATGGTGGCCAAGTGAGACTGGAACCGATGCCTCCAGAGTCGGATCCCGGTGGCATACGCCTGAAGTGTGACTGGGAAGGGAGGGTCCACACTGGGCACTTCGCACTTCTTCAGGAATGCATCTATCTCAAGCAGCTGATTCAGAGGCAAACAAAGTTCCTCTAATAGTCTTTTTGCAGCTCCCTGTGAAAGGAAACTGCTAAAAACACAGGCTCTGTCCCCTAATTCTTCACGACTCCTGAAGATACAAGGTACTGATAACAAAATTTATTGCCATGTGGTTTCATGAATTCAATACTCACGGGTGTTAAACTAGGAATAGTAATCTCGGGATGGACTACAAAGCCCTGATCAGCATTGTATTGGAAGATGTGCGATGTGCTCGGGCACATTAGGACCCACACTGTCTCTCTCATCACTGCCCATTCACTCAGCTGCTGACTGCCTCTGCTGCCACACTTAGTTTCCCTGTTGCAAAGGAAGTCAAGTTCGAGTTTCACGAATAAAGAAATAAGGTGTGACTCAAAACGCCAAAGAAACATAAAAAGACTCAAAAAATCCAGAAATGTGAAAAGATTCAAAGGGCTAAAGAAAGATGACAAGACTCAAAAAAGGCCAATTTGACATAACGCCAGCCCCATAAAAGCTTACCACAATTTTGCAACATTAGCAGCTGGATGTGACGACAGTGGTGCACACTGCTGATATTTCTTGGATCCCCAATACTGTGTGTGCGTGTTCGCAGCCAGCCAAGACTGTGCTCTGTGGCTCTGCTCCAGCAACTCCTGTGCTGTGGGAGCACGAGGAAGGTTACACGTGTCTTTAACGGCCACAGAACTGCTCTTGATGGGACTGTACTGATTATACAAGGCTTCATCTTCAGTTTCATTCTTCTCATCATCACTGGACCAGTCCTGAAATGTCAATGG
Source organism: Penaeus vannamei (assembly GCF_042767895.1). Lineage (NCBI taxonomy): Eukaryota > Metazoa > Arthropoda > Malacostraca > Decapoda > Penaeidae > Penaeus > Penaeus vannamei. The sequence goes on from NC_091557.1 coordinate 43,827,704, forward strand.
CAATTATAATTAAAAGCATTAAGATTCATTATTTAACTGATTGCTTCTTAACAAATCCAACAAGAGCCACAAAAGACATGTCTGAACTTACAGAAAGAGGCTGCTCTACCCCAACGACATATTCTGGCTCTCCCTGTCGAAGGTAAGCAACCCAGTCAATATTCTCTTCCGCCAGATGAAGTGATTTCACGGGAGATGAACTCTTATTCAGCGTCAAAAGTATTTCGTCATCACTCACAGGCACCTGAGTGGGGCTGTTACTCAGGTGCAGCAGGAGAGACAGAAGAGACCACTCAATATCAAGCTGAAAGAAATATAAATCTTATATATAGATACAGATACATGAAAAAATACACATACATACATATAGATGGATGGACAGGTAGATAGACAGACAGCTAGATAGACAGACAGGAAGAAAGACAGATAAAAATATTATAATGTATGTATAGATAGCACACACACAAACTCCCGTAAAGAATCAAATGCAATAAAAGCATCCATGCTTAGATACATTATAGGAAAGTATAAAACTTTCACTGTATAAAAATATTTTGTGCTGCTTTCAACTACTGAGTAACTCTCGGAGTATGCAAACTAATCTCTTAAAGCTCACACTTTGAAAATCAATGTATTTTCATCATAAAATGAACCAAGGTTGATTTGTCTTTTGATGCACCAGTTGCTAATTTTTAATAGTTTCAAAGTTCTATAGATACACAATTATTCTAGGTCCCATCCAGAAAATTTCTGATCTTTTTTCCTTGAGTGTAGAGATTTTCTTCTATCTCTCAATCTCAATGATAATGCATAGGGCATTCTAGTGTAGAACTTATCTAATATTCCTGTCCAAAATTGCCAAAATACATCTGAGATAGTTTCAAAATCACTTAAAACAACTTGTGGAGAAGCAAAACAAGGCCTCACTCTTTTATATCATTATCTATAAAAATACATTTCTAATTTAGAGAAATGATACTAAATGCCTCAAACTATATTGTATTCTTAAAAAAACAAAAAATCCAAAGAAATTAACGAAGGTCTTCATCTCTCACAGATAAGCAGACAATTACAAAATATGAATCTCCGTACATCCCCAATTTCACGCAAACATTACGATGCAACCATGTAACTTAACAAATTCTTACCTCATCATGATCCTTAAAGAAGGGAGAAGCCAGGAACTTTGATGTTAGATTTTGTAGTTGCTGAGACCTGTGATGCTGTCCGTGGATGCTGAACTTCAGGACAAGGCCATCAATTGAGCGCCTCACATTGTGACTGTTCACTGCCAGGCAATGGTGGTACAGCAGATTGGAAAGGACATACTGTTCACTTCGGATAAAGTTCTCTTCGCCTTCCTGAAGAAAAGAAATTACAACTCATGAAAATACAAAAAATGACAGTTATCACCTTTATCTCAACCTAAAAGTACTTTCTTTACATATACAAACTAGTAGAAAATCCTTTTTGATACCACATGTGAAATGGAGGAGAGTGATTGTTCCGAACTATTTACAGTATAATGAAACCTGTAAGTTGTCTAAAAGTTGTATCACTATTTATAAAATTTCTTCTACAAACATATATTTACCTCCCTCATTTTTATCTTATTTTTATGGAAAAGCAGTAAATTTATGATCTTAACATGTATGTTCCTCTATGACATTAGGGGAAATAGTTGTGATAACTTAGAAAGTATTATGAGTAAATGAAAAAATAACTGTAGTAGAAAAACCCACATACACAAAAAACAAGTCTAAGGTGGGACAAGATTTCCTATTTTCTCCATTTTTAATGAATCTCTATAAAGTGAATCTTTCTACCACTGTATCACCACGGGAATGTTTTGCCATTTCAAGTATTAAAGAAAAATTCAAGGAAAAGACCCACACCAGTCAGTTTCAGTAAACAGTACTTAAACAACATTTAGCATTACTAAAGAAATAATAAATGTATTTCTATGAATTACCAATACTATCAGTACAGCAGGACCCCAACTCAAATGAAAGAACCCTACCCTGGACACTCAAACTACCACTGAGATTGCTGCATGAACCTAAAACCTTCCTAACCTGGGGGCTTCCCCTCTGGACCCCCTACCAATTGCTGTATTTCCCTAGCCCCCTGCAAGGAAACTACATTGGCTTCCCCAATTTACTAACACAGATTTCTATTTGATGCAACTGTGTTAATTTCTTGCAAAAGTTTCCAAAAATATGTGGGGTGCTTTGCCATATTTTTTCACTGTGAATGAAACATACACAGCATTTTCCTGAGTTGACAATGTGGTTCTGCTTCTCCTGCTCTGGCTAAGACCAACAACCCTTAACTGAATATCTTCTGAGGTACTAGTTAATTAGTTCATGAAAGCTGTGAACCCCAAATACCCAGTAACACAATTACAGGGAAATCTAATAACACTGAAATAAAAGGGAGAAAAACTGCACTCACTAATACATATCAGAAATTAAGAAACACGGCAAATGCTGTGCAGTGAGTAATTCCGCTGCAATAAGGTGGGGTAAGGAGTAGAGGCCACGACTGGGAAATAGAGTGATAGAATGGGGGTATGGGGGCAATATTCCCTCAATAGGATGGTTTTTGTTTCTTACAGCAATATCTATGGATCCCAAAGAATGGCAGGAGTAAGAGGAACTTTAGTAAATAGGATCATTAGACTCATGTGTGAAACTAGAAAAAAAAAATTACACTAAGAACATGATATAAACAAATGTTTAGTTACATCTCCCAACACCTAAAACTTTTTCTCACCTTCAATTCCAAGTAATTAAGATATAACCTCACCTCAAATCCTAAGACATGATTGATAAGTTCCTTCGACAGCTCGTCAAACTTCCCCTGCATAGAGAGAGACATGTTCCTGTCTTTTAATGGCGATTTTTGGCCATAATTCGAGCAGAAAATTCCATCGATTTGTTTTGGGCGGACTTTCAAAACAACACCGAGCAGTGTTACCAAGAGTAGCGGGAAAGGTTTACGCTAGATTGGAGGGTGATATTTGCTCGATATATTTTTTTCTGTGTGGGGATTGCGATATTAATGCGAATATATTTGATGAGGATCTAAAGATTTCAGTGTCCATATGATTTTCGTTAAAACAAAGTATGTGATATATGTGTAAATAAAAATTTGCTAGTTTTAGCGTAATTTGCTTCACATTTGCAACAATGTTTGCTAGATTAGGGCTCCATATGAAAACCAGGAAATTTACATTACCTCCATGTCATTAATTTCTGTAGTTATATTGAGTCTTCCTTTTCAGCATTACAATTAGCATCCTTATTGTGGTTATCATTATCCTTGCATCCTTCTTATCTTCATCATTATCAGTGTCACCGGAAGCACAATTGGAAAGCATTATCTTAGGCGTAGGAGGAGGGTGCTGATGGGGGGGGGGGGCTACTTCCCCTCTCCTCCTCAACTTTCGAGGAAATTCCTTAAAAACGAACGATGAAATTCTTTAGTCATCCAGTAGTTTAATAACAATGACCCCAGCTGAGGGGCAGCTAGAACTGAGTCAGGTGTTCAAGATGAAATAACTTATGTCAAGTATATACGTATCTATATATATATATATATATATATATATATATATATATATATATATATATATATATATATATATACATATATATATATATATGTATATATATATGCATGTATGTATATATATACATACATATATAAATATATATATATATATATATATATATATATATATATATATATCTGTGTGTGTGTGTGGTGTGTGTGTGTGTGTGTGTGTGTGTGTGTGTGTGTGTGTGTGTGTGTGTGTGTGTGTGTGTGTGTGTATAATGTTTCATATTTTTCGTGATTCCCATCGTTGTCTTTACCTATTCGAAACGCACCGAGTTCGCGGCTATAGATATTGATATATATTTTTTGTGCGCGGCTGTTCTTTGTATTCGCATTTGCGCCGCGCCTTCCGTGCAATCATTCCGTTTTGCGCAGTGGAGTACACAATTTCCAATTTGATATGTGTGTGTGTCTGTGTGTGTGTGTGGATATGTATGTTTTATGTTTTGTTTTTTTCAATACCGCAGTTACCCCTGACATTGCAACTACAGAAAACAGGTAATCAAGTAATTTCAGGGGATACCAAATTATTTTCATATGATACCCCTTTTTTAACAGTTCGTGTTAGTATATTCATTCCAGAAAAAAACAACAACAATAAGCAGTCTCCTGCATAAAGTGTTTTCAATCTAAAGGCCTAACCTCAGTCCCTACAGTTAGGCACGTGTCTCAATTTTGTTCCAGAGTGACCGAACTATTTGCACTGATTTATTTTTATTTTTTTATTTTTTTAAGTTCATGTTAGCTTTTCTGTCAAGAAACGTTAGGTACTCTCTAAATGTGCAAAGGAGGCAGATATTCCTGAATACAGGTTTCCTAGTTGAATCCTCTAGGACCGACCATCTAGCCTTAAGGAAGTCTGCAGAATTACTATAAGGAGAACTCATTATTATTACTGATTAGATGTACACACGAGATCTCTTTTTATCCAGGTGTCTTGCCAAACGTGTCAGTTCATACCAGGATGATGTCATTAATTTCCCTGCTTAATTTATTTGGACATGCGAAAATATCTCAATGATGTTTTTTAAATACTTTTCATTTGCACCAATCCATCTATAGTCATACAAAATAAGAAAAATACAGTCGTCTGAAGAAAAAAAATTCGTATTGACGTCTCCATCTGTCGATCGTCTTTTGTTTCCGTTTAGCAGACGAATTTCCGTAGAATTCCAGCCTTGCCAACAACCCCATTCTGTAGAATTCGTTTGCAAATGTCGAAAACAAAAGCTATCGACGCATATGTAGAATAAACGTTGAATTAAGTTGTTATTATGTTTTTCAGAGAACTACAAAACAAATAATGGTACAGCATGTATTTATTTAGACGAATTAATTTAGATTATTATCATGTTTAAATGCTATGGAATTTTTTTTATTAAATATTCGTTCATTACAATGCGTTATTTCGCTTTTTGTTGTTGGTTTGTATGTTTTTTATGATATCTAAACCCATAAATTTTACTATGTAGAATAGGAGCCCCACCATCAGTTTTCTGAATGGGCCCCGCATTTCCTAGTACCTGCCCTGCGTAAAAGGTGTTTTGCGATGAACGTAAATCAGAGAACGTAGAAAACATGTAGAGTTCGCTGGTACTGGTTCCAGAGGTTAACCTGATGTGTTTTCGTCGACTCGGAACCAATATTTTTTTTCTTTTTATTGATAGTAAGTCTTTGATGATGCTTACTTATTACGTTTTGTCGTCGACTGTATTATTGACTGCGTTTTTTACTCGTATTTTTTGTGTTTTTATTGCGTTTTTTTCTTGTTTTTCCTTTCGTCTCTGATGGATCTTTCCAGACTCCACTCTAAAATGGATTCAGGAATAATCGACATCTGAGAAGTGTCCTGAAGGATTCTGAAGCTACACTGCCTTGTGCCTTGCAGAGTATAAACTCATTTCGGCAATGCAAATGAAACGCTCCGAGGTTAACTTACACTACGTCTGTGAGCATGTACTTTATGCGTGTATTATACGTGTATTCCAGACGAAGCAATAGAAGAAAAATTACGCACTGTTGTTCATTGTTAATTACTATTTCAACGTATATGATTCATTTAATGAATAAATCGTCATGAATTCTAAACAAAGCCGTTAAGAACAATGCATTGGGTATATCTCTGATCACGAAATACCATAATAATTTATCGTAGGTATTTATATATATTAATTCAGTATTTCCTGCTCCAAGGGCCTTTAAATGAACTAAGTAAAATATGCAATATGGCAGGCACCTTATTACATGTGAAACCTTTTATCTGTATTATTGCAAAATAGTCATTACTATACCCTTCGTAGAAATCATACCAATATGGCATAGAAATGACAGAATATTGTAAATTCTGGTAAGTGTAAGCCGTCGAAAGGTGATTAATCTCATCCTATGGCAGTGTCTAATTGGATAATCCCGTAAATATTTCGATCTTGTGATGTATAATAAAAATTATGGAATGACTCGATAATATTAGAAATGGGCGAGGGAGAGAGAGAGAGAGAGAGAGAATAAGAATAAAAAAGGGAAGGAAAGGCAGAGAGACAGAGAGAGATAGACAGATAGATAGATAGAGAGAGAGTGAGTGAAGGAGAAAGATAGAATGAAAAAGAGTGAGAGGAAGAGAGAAAATGGAGAAAGAGAGAGACTAGTGAACGCAAAATAATTCCAACAATTGCTTTAACAATATGTGCAATGTGGCCGCGCTTATAACATCTGTCTCATACTACCTTGCATTTAATAAATCATTATTCCAGTTGATCTCTTAACGTAAGCATAAAGGAGAATAATTATGTCTGTAAAATTGCTGTAGAATATGTAATAATTGGATGTGTTGTTCCATTCATAAATTACTTGTTTTTCTAAAGATTGGTGTAACATTCATCACTACGTCACATCTCATTCAGTTTTAAGATGACCATGTCTACAGCTGCCTCAATTTCATCTTGAAGAAACAATATTAGATCTGTATGTTAAGAACTACTAGTCCTTCCAGTAACTATGATCAGTGTACTTATCCTCTGATATATTATTTTCTTGATATGCGAGTTACATGGTTATTTTCTTTTACCTCTTTGTTGTGATCCAATAGTTGTTTATCTAATTTCATCTATTTCCCCATCTTTTGCTGATTTTAGGGACAAGATTGTAAATAAATCTCTTACGAGGTGTAGTTCACAGAACACCGAAGAAGTTCAAGGTTTATCAAACAGTTACCTTTTGTCATTAAATCTTTCTTAGTCCACTTCCTTCCTTTTGTTTTAAAATCTTTTTTAGTCCACTTCTTCCTTCCTTTTGTTTTTAAATCTTTCTTAGTCCACTCCTTCCTTAACTATAAGAGGATTTTAGAATAAAAAACAACAACTTTATGGAGTGTGTTTATTAAAAAAAGGTATTTTTATGAACAACCTCTGTGCATTAGTTCACTGGAGTTTCTGCTCATTGGCCAACATAAAAAAGAATACGAAGTGAGCAGCAGTTAACCGAGGTGCAGGGATAAAATTGTGGGTTAAGTGAGCCCGGTTATACAATAAAATATGGTATTTGTATATGCATATATATTGCTTCACTGATACGAGAGCATTAAGAATTAACACAAAGTTGCAATCAACACTATGTACAGCATGCCCTTCACATCACCTCTGGGCCCACAATTACGAAATAAAATCATTATATACTGGTTATGTTATCGTTTTTTCTGCTTACCTCGAACCCCTATCAGTTTCCTCCAAAAGAGAAATATAAGCAACCAAAAAATTAGGATTAGTATATAATTTAAAATCTTAAACTTAATCCAGTATATCAGTCATTGTTACAAAGTGCTGAAATAAGTAGAAAATAAAAAATAATCAGGGAAGAACAATATTTCAGCATCTTACAAAAGTTCTAGACATGAGAACAAAGTGCTAGACGGAAGCATGAAATACAGTGTGCAAACTTTCAAACACTTTGTCTCTGATCACCTCTCATCATCATATAGGTCTTTCGCTCTAAGCAACGCAGAACAGTGCAAAACAGCACACTGTCTAATAAAATAATTCAGTATGGCTGAATTGAATAATTTAAAATTTTGCATATTCTTCCCCAACACCCTGTAATGTCCTTACATACAGTGTAATAACATTTTAATGATATTGGACAAATGAATCACATGATCTGAACAGTCTTTTTTCTTCTCCATCGTATTACTGTTCAGTTTTAACCCTATATTAGTAAAACTGTGGCTGATACACATAGAAATATTAACAAAGCAATGGAAGTTACAGGAAAGCCTTCAGGGTCGCAGCCACTATGGGTGAGAGTTGATAATATACACACTTATGTTGACAGAGAAAAATGCAACTACTTTCTCCCGTTCACTCATCCAACGTTGTCCTTTATAACTAATATAATGTCAGAAATCATCCTCTAACTCTTTCATATATGGAAGTCATGTTTTTAGAAAACAAGGACTTGTTTCAATATAAGAATTAACATACAGTATATATATATATAAAATTTTGATGCACAAGCTCTTTAACAATCAAATCATCTGCAAATGTCTCATTTGACGACTAATAATAAAGAAGAGTACACTCACGAGTGCCAAACTCTATACACAATATATAAACTATAATGAATGTATTTACATTATATCATATATTCTGATAAACCTTAATGCACATAGCCAAACCATGTTCAAAGAGATTAACAGTTGCACGGTTTTCTGCCAAACTTATCACATTAAATGCTGGGCGTCTTCAGTCCCATGACAAATAATCCTGTTGATATCAGTTACAAAATAAAGTTCTGTAATTGCCCTGTATGCATCATTCTCAGTATCGATTAGCTCTGTGTGGCCTAATTATCCAAACAACACTGATAAGTGGATTACAATATGCTGTGTACACTATTCTTCCTATACTATTTGCAACATCAATAGCAATATATTTACTTTGATGTCAAGACTGTTGCAAAGCATTCACTATGGTTGTGAATGGTCCTTGACGTGGTGTTCGGTTATATGGAGTACCCAGTTAAGCACTAGATGGTACTGGTGTGTGACAGTTATTATACCGGAGCACAGAAGGGACAGGTCTGCGTCCCTTTACATAGAGGGAAATAATGATGCAGTAGAGTACATATTTCGATGAATTAATAAATGACTACAATCAAATTCTGAAATTAGGGATATACAGTAATGTGTTTGGATCAAATAAGTCTGTAAAGCTATATACCATTGTACTAAAAATGTGTCAACAGTAATATCAAATTGAATTAAAAACAGTTTATCTTAAATACTTTTGATAGAATAATTTTTTTCTATTCTACAATCGACTAGTATCTGCAATATGACACAACCGATATCAAACACATTATAATATCGGAATGTTACTCTCATAAAATCAGAAATAATATAAATTGCAACATATCACATGTTAGGTAAGGAGCACCATTCATGTTAGTGTGGTTACAGAGGCACATTGGGTATGGATATATTCCTAGCCAATCTTAGTTGGTGGCACCTACTGGAGGGGGAGCAGCAACCCTTTCTACTTCGAGGAATCTGAGCAATTTAGTCTCTCGCGTTTTCATCCAAGACACAGAGCATGAAAATGACTCGAAATGGATTCACTTCATCGTGAGCTTCGATTCGACCGTCCAATGGGTGCGGGTTACTTTCCTTGCCTCCGCGTGCCACATCCACAGCCTTTCACTACTCTATTTGATCCCGCTGCTATATCCCTGTCTGGTGAGGAAGGAAAAAGGTAGGAGCTGGGATGCGAGAACCGACGCCGGACTTTCTCGGAGTTATCCTCACAGCACCTGGCGGACCGTTCGAAGCACTAGCACTGGGTTTCGGGTCTAAACTACGGCTACCACTGGATACATGCGCAGTCACCCAAGAATTAGTGTAGTCTTGCGAGAGTTCGGGAGGCAATGATTTACCCTCCGCGGCTAAGCTCTCCGAAACCCTTGCTTTGAGAGAGTCATAAATATCTTTAATGCACAAAAGAGTATTTTCGTCGGGTTCTAAGTCGGCCAGCTGCTGTAGAAGCGGCCCGCCGCCTGTCGGGGACGTGAGGGTCGACGCGGGCGCGGACCGTTTGGGCGAGCGGTTCAGCGGCGTGGCCGGCGCCGAGTGGCCGACCTGGCGCCGCGTGGTTGCGGGCGAGGCCGAGGCCGAGCGCACCGTCCTGGGCGTCGTGGGTGGCTTGTAGGTGTCGGCGGTGAGGCTCGGCCGCTCCCTCGAAGCCCGGCCGTTCCAGGTGTTCTTCCCAGACGGCCCGCACGAGCCGCCTGACTGGCGCCTGGCCGACGGGCGGAAGGACTGGCGGGCCGGGGAGTCCCTGCCCAGCATGACGAGGCCGCCCTCGCTCGTGGCGCTCCTGCTGCGGCTGATGACGCGCTCGCCGCGGTCCAGGCTGTTCCGCCTCACGCCCGGGCCCGCGTTCCAGGCCGGCTTGCCCGGGGACTTCTCCTCCGGCAGAGACGCCTTCTTGGACTTCTTGTTGTTTATGAAAGGACTCTTCAGGGTTTCAATAAACGGAATCTTCGATCTGGGCGCACCGATGCTGGAATTCTTATGCTTGACCTGCGATGGAGGTGACCAGGTGTTGGTTGCATCTGTGAGGGGGTAGTGGGGGGCGGTGGTGGTGGTGTTGGTTGGGGACCGCGGGGGAGTGTGAACCGAGTCTTCTGTGGACATCGACGATCCCTCGGAGGACATCTGTGTCATGGAAGACTCCGGGCGTTCTGGAAAATAGAAAAAATCGCCGATGTTTAACTTCACCCACGAAACCCAACTTAATTCCAACAACAAACAACAGCAAAATCACTCCATTTATCCCGGTAAATCCCAAGACAACAAAACAAACAACCAAAAAAGGACAAAGGACTCACCTAACATGTCTGTAGGATCCAGTTCCATGCTCTTCTTCGGCGTCGGTTTGCGATTCCTGGGGAGAGGCCTTGGACCTGTGTTCCCCTGGCTCTTGTATCCTTCGTCGCTCACTTCGGAGGAGTCGTCTCGCCAGGCAGTCTGCTCGTCGCGCAAGCCAGGACTCCACTTTATGGGGTTGTATCTGTGGGAGAATCAATCGGGTGAGAATCGGCTTTAGGAGTCATGCTTGTGGAAGGATCGATTCAATAAGGATCAAAGGGGTTAATTCTATGGAAGGATCAATTAAGGGTTATATTTGTGGAGGAATCGATTAAGTAAGGATCAGTTTAAGGGGTTGAATCCGTGGAAGAATCAGTTGGGTAAAAATCACTTTAACCAAGGGGTTAAATCTGTGGAAGAATCCATTCAATAAGAATTATTTTCATTAAAAGGGTAATATTTTTGAAGGAATCAATGAAATCAAAGACTTGCCAAATATTCAAATATTCCACACCTCAAATTTCTCCAACAAATGCAGCTAAAAACACCAAACAAACAGCTAAAAACAACAAACAAACAGCTCAAAACAACAAACAAACCGCTAAAGACACCAAACAGCTAAAAACACCAAACAAACAGCTAAAGACACCAAACCAACAGCTAAAAACAACAAACTCACCTGCCAGACCCAGTACGGGAGAAGGCGGCTGTGGGGTCCCTGTTGGCCGGTGACTGGGACCTCTGGCGCAGGGAGGAGCGCCCCTCGAGAGAGTCGCGCCTGATTCCTCGTCCGCTGGCACTGGATCGACGACGTGGTGACGGAGAGGAGGGCACGTAGCCTTCGTCACACCTGTGGGGTCAGAGGGAAGGGTTAACGAGGGGTCAGAGGGATGGGTTAACAAAGGGTCAGAGGGAAGGCTTAACAAAGGGTCAGAGGGAAGGGTTAACAAGGGGTCAGAGGGAAGGGTTTAACAAAGGGTCAGAGGGAACGGTTAACAAGGGGTCAGAGGGAAGGGTTAACAAAGGGTCAGAAGGAAGGGTTTAATAAGGGGTCAGAGGGAACGGTTAACAAGGGGTCAGAGGGAAGGGTTAACAAGGGGTCAAAAGGAAGGGTTAACAAAGGGTCAGAGGGAAGGGTTAACAAGGGGTCAGAGGGAAGGGGTTAACAAAGGGGATCTATGGATGGGGTGGGAGGGGGGAGGTTTTGTTTTGAGATGCTAAATACAAAAGAAATGGGAATCATATTATATATGTGGATGTATGTATATGCACACCGACATGTTTGTACGTATACATATACAGACTTATGCAAATGCGCGCGCGGGTGTACACACACACACACACACACACACACACACACACACACACACACACACACACACACACACACACACACACACACACACACACACACACACACACACACACGAAACAAAAATCAAGTCCGAAGGAGAATCCCTTCATACCCTCAAAAACCGAAAAAATCCGGAACGATAACATAAAAAATCACTAACGCATATACTGAACATCGAACACAGAAAATGACGTGGTACGTTTCAGGAGAATCATCTACATAAACCCATCATGGAGACGTATATCATATTCGTTAAATCGGTATGGCATTTCGACACTAATCATACGTCACGCCTTGGATTCAGTGTAATCAATATCAGAATTAACACCACGGAGATTGGAATACTGTGATCGTGTTCACTGTACCTTTAGACACTATATCGCCAAGCCAGTTAGACTTTTCCCACCATATCGTGATGGCAGGTTTTTTCCTCTTTTTTTCTTTGATCAGCATATTCCACCTCTTTCCATTTGCATTTTTTCTCATATCACATAATCCATTTAAATGTAATGTTTTGTGTATCCAGATTTCTTTCCTGTGTTCGGTTTACATCCTGTGTTCTGTATTCTCCACTTTTGAATCAGGATTAGATGCTTGACAAACACCAATATTTTTGTTTTGTTTCCTCCGATAAATCACCAGTATTAAATCAATAGTTCGAGTGAGAGTTATCAAATCGCGTTTTCTCTTTTCTACATATAATTATTTCCAGGGTGAAATATACTATGGAAATTCAGCATTCACGTACGTAATTCCCTCCCATACCAACGCTTAGGAATCAACAATACTTTCTAACATTACATAATTTTCGGTGCATTTGAATAGCAACTCTGTGCATTGCCTTCTGTTGTCATTGCAATCCCATCCCTAAGTGTTGGTTCTTGCAGATACAGAAGCATTGATTGGCGCTGGGGATTTTGTTGGTATTAACGATGCCTTCACGAGAGACTGTTTTGCCTTCTGCTCTAAAGGCCTTTGTACCCCGCTCATCTTTGGCGATCTCCTCGGCGTACTCTGCATGCTTTCTGTGTTTCTATTCCCCCCTGTTTTGAGAGGGACCCCGTGCTTTTCCTTAGATGGTATTGAGTATGTGCTGGGAGTTTTTGAGGGGATTTTACTCATTTTGTTTGCATCATTTGTACTGGATGGATCCCTGGTCGTAACTGAAGGCTTGTTATGCGCAAATGTTGGTATTTTTGTAACCGAAGGCTTGTTGTTCTTAACGGCGAGTACAGGTTTGTCTTCCTTCGCCACGAAAATTACATTAGGTATTCCAAGACTTTTATAAGGCTTTGGAGTTGAAGTTACGGGTAAAATCTTGCGTGGGATAGGGTTAATCTTGAGCTCCTCTATAGACGTATCCGCACAGTCAGATTTATGCTGCGGTACAACCCTGTTCTCTCCCGGACGCGGTAATCTTCCACACCCAAGCTTTCTTTGGGGGATTCGTGAAGTTGGCGATGGGAGCGTCTTGTTGGCTCGCCCATCGTCCCCTTTCGTTTCCTGTTGCTGTGGGGCGGGCAATGCTGAATTACCGGGAGACGCACTTTTGGTCTTCCTGACTACCTTGTGACACTGCTGGTTTGTCTTTTGACTCGTGTTCTGGGGTGAAGTTTTGCCGAGTTTCAATGGAATGTTTACACTCCTTTTCCTCTGAGGAGTCATTTTAGGGGTGGAGTCGTGGAGGGATTCTTGACTCCGGAACAACCTATTCTTTACTGGCTTAGAAACCTTATGCGGCGTAGAGGCATGGTATTTATTCAAAGGGTTAAATGTTGCAGAAAGAGCAGCTGGTCCCGGGGACAATTTCCTCTGTGGATTCCTCCCACGCAGGCTATGGTTCGATAGACTTGGCGAATCAGCCTTTCGAGATGGAGACTTGTCATTCGCAAAGTCCCTTGACTGTGTCTGTGTCCTTGGGGAGGGAGTCTGACCTTGTTCGTGACCTCCAGACCTTTCAATATCAATAGGAAGAACATGATAAGCCAATTGCATAACTAGCAACTCTGACGATTGCGAAAAAGATTCCCTTCACTATAATTTAGATGTCTCTTTGGTCCATGATTTTTTTTTTAACTTTGCCCTATCATAGCAATTTAAACTCTTATATACACTGTCATGAACTGTCAAGCCCTCGAAAACTGAAAACAAATTATCTCCTCACTAAATCCCCATCGGTATTAAATATCTATAAATAACATCCATTATACCAAATTACCATAGCATATAAAAGAAAGAAAGAAAAAAAAGAAAAAGAAGGAAAAAAAGTATATATATATATACACAAAAAGTCAGTCCATGAATGTATCAATTACTAAACTACCATTGCAAAAAATAAAAGGAAAGTAAAAAAGAAAATATAAATACATTTTAAAAAATCAGTCTATGAATATATCCACCACCAAACTACCATTGAAAAAAAAAAAAAAAAAAAAAAAAAAAAAAAAAAAATATATATATATATATATATATATATATATATATATATATATATATATATATATATATATATATATATTCCAAAAAATTCAAGTTTTAGATTCTCTCCGAAATTTTAAGGATCAAAACTCCGACCTTACATGACCTTAGATGACCTTACCTCTCATACGTGACGTTCATGAGTTGCCTCTCCTGACCGCTGCTCGACGTCTTGAAACCCACGCGGGAGGACAGGGCCGTGCGGTGACCTGGGGGCGAGGGGGGGGGAGCAGGTCATCAGTAAAGGTCGACTTTATTGAAAGTTTTCGTGTCAAAAGGGTATAGGGAGGACTGATAGAGAGATTAGTGTGCGTGCGTGTGTGCGTGTGTGTGTGTGTGTGTGTGTGTGTGTGCGTGTGTGTGTGTGTGTGCGTGTGCGTGTGCGTGTGCGTGTGCGTGTGCGTGTGCATGTGCGTGTGCGTGTGTGTGTACATATATGTGTATACATATCTATATATATATTTATCCATACATATATGAATATATATGTATATATGTGTATGTATATGTGTATGAGTGTGTGTGCGTGTATGTGTATGAGTGTGTGTGTGCGCGTAATTTCACCCATCACGCCATCCGGTGCCCGGGAGCCAGCGGTTGAAACGACACCATTCTGGAAACCGACACAATGGCTCCACAACACCAATCCTATGTTATCACTTTGCATAAAAAGACGACCAAAAAAAAGGAGGAAAAATAGACACAATCACCGTAGCAAACATAATAAACTGTTTTTATCTCTCTCTGTCTCTGTCTGTCTACCTCTCTCTCTCTCTTTGTCCCTGTCTCTCTCTCCCTCCCCTCATTCTTTTTTATTTTTTTCAAACCGTTTTCTTTTCTACATCCAAACAAACCCCCTCATCCATGTTGCACCTGGATCGGGCGGGGCTACAGTATGTCTCTCTACCTCCCTCCCTTCCTCTCACTCCCCCTCCCCCAATCTCTCCCTCTCCCTCCACCCACTCCTACCCTCTCTCTCTCCCCCACTCCCTCCTTCCTCCCTTCCCCCTCCCCCATTCCCTCCCTCTCCCTCCCCCACTCCATCCTTCCTTCCTCTCTCCCTTCCCCCTCCCTCCCTCCTCCACTCCCTCCCTCCCTCTCCCTCTCCCCCATTCCCTCCTTCTCCCTCTCCCTCTTTCCCACTCCACCCTCCCTCCCCCTCCTTCCTCCATCTCTCCCTCCCCTTCCCTCTCTCCCTCCCCCCCTCCCTCTCCCACTCCACCCTCCCCCACTCCCTCCTTCCTCCCTCCCCCATTCCCTTCCCCTCCCTCCCTCCTTCATCCCTCTCTCCCTCCCCCACTCCTTCCTCCATCTCTCCCTCTCCCTCCATCTCTCCCTCCCTCCCTCCCTCTCCGCAGCATGATCCCCGACTGAATAGGAACAACTGCAGGCCAGGCGTGACTACCAGTGAGGCGATTTCTCGGCCGGATGAGGACTAATAGTTTCTGCTTTTGGGAGTTGTAGCGGGTCGTGTATGGAAATGGGAGAGAGAAAGAGAGAGAGAGAGGGAGGGAGGGAGGGAGGGAGAGAGAGAGAGAGAGAGAGAGAGAGAGAGAGAGAGAGAGAGAGGGAGGGAGGGAGGGAGGGAGGGAGGGAGGAGGAGAGAGAGAGAGAGAGAGAGAGAGAGAGAGAGAGAGAGAGAGAGAGGAGAGAGAGAGAGAGAGAGAGAGAGAGAGAGAGAGAGAGAGAGAGAGAGAGGTTTGGAGATTTGGGGGTGTAAGGAGAAAAGGAGAGAGGGAGGGAGGGGAGGGGGATAGACAGATAGATAGATATAGATAGATAAATATAGATAGATAGATATAGATAGAAAGAAAGAGAAAGTGAGAGGAGTGGGGAATGGGGAAAGGAAGGGGAGACAGACAGACAGACAGAGGAATTGTGGGAGAGAGAGAGAGAGAGAGACAGAGAGACAGAGAGACAGAGAGACAGAGAGACAGAGAGAGAGAGAGCGAGGCACAGAGAGAGAGAGAGCGAGGCACAGAGAGAGAGAGCGAGGCACAGAGAGAGAGAGAGCGAGGCACAGAGAGAGAGAGCGAGGCACAGAGAGAGAGAGCGAGGCACAGAGAGAGAGAGCGAGGCACAGAGAGAGAGAGAGCGAGGCACAGAGAGAGAGAGAGCGAGGCACAGAGAGAGAGAGAGCGAGGCACAGAGAGAGAGAGAGCGAGGCACAGAGAGAGAGAGAGAGAGAGAAAGAGAAAGAAAGAGAGAGAGAAAGAGAAAGAAACTCGGGATAAGGAGAAAGGGAGACAAGCACAGCCAAACAGACAGATAAAAAGAGGGACATCTCACCTTGTCGACACCTGCAAGGATCATGTTTGTCCAGGTAATGCTCGAGTGTATCCCATCCTCCTCCAACACGCACCATCACGTGGTTGCGAAGAATCTGAAAAAAAAACAAAAACAAAATATTTCACGTCAGAAAAAGGATTCGATAAACAAAATATTTCACGTCAAAAAAAAAAAAAAAAAAAAAAAAAAAAAGATTCAGTAAAGGTCTAAAAGGTCGTTATTTCCTCTTTTTTTTTTTTAATCACACCTATAATTCTAATAAACATGTAGGAAAAAACAACAACAAAAAGATAACATGTCATAAAGGAATGACTATAATAAGTAAGGAAGGAAATAAAAACAAACAAAAAGATATGCCATAAAGAAATGATCATAATAAGTAAGAAAGGAAAAACACACAAACAAAAAAGATAACATGCCATAAATGAATGACCATAACAAGTAAGAAGAAAAAATAAACATCACGGTTTAAACTCCTTTTAAAGGCATGTACACACACACACACCCAGTGCGTCGCTTTTCATATACAACAGAAAAGCTCTGGACGCCAAACAAGGGAAAAAATAGAGACCTACATTACACAAGGGAAGCTAATACACACAGACTATAGTGCTGTCACCGTTCTCTTAGCCTCTAGGGGGAAAAAGAACATGTAAGGGTGAATATAATGCGATGTTTTTGAAGGAGAATTCAAAGAGCTTCGACTAACGGAAACAGGGGCTTTATTTAACCTAAGTCCGTAATAGAGGTTTTGGGTTGTGGAAAGTTGTTGGGAGTTGTAGGGGGCGCTCAAGATGAGGTTGTTAGGAGATAGCTCAATGTTGGGATGGGTTGGGATTTATTTAATTATTTCTACTTGAGGTTAGATGTGTGGCGATAATTTATCAAGTACTGTACCGTGTTGACGTAGTGATAGATAAATACGCTATATATAAAATGGATTTCCTGTGTAGTGTGAGTGTATTTTCCTGCCATGTGTGGATTATATTAAGGTATTCCAAATATGTACAAAAGTTCTGGGTATGATGGATGGGCAGTAGATACAAGGTTTACAGAAAGGAATAAAGAAAACCTATCCTAATGAAGACGATATCATAAGGAGCAATAAATACACTTATCCTGATTTAAACAAATATTTACTAGGTTAATAGCTCACACACTAACACACACACTCATACTACCTCACTCATTCAGTCTCTTTCTCTCTTTCTCTCTCTCTCTCTCTCTCTCACACACACACACACACACACACACACAACTACGTACCTATCAACTTACACTCACAGACACAACCACTCACCCACGTACACACACACATACACACAACTACCCACCCACAGACACAACTACCCACCCACACACACACACATCAGGACAAGAACACCCTCAAAGTCACTCACCACACCAAACACCTCACCGTACCCAACACGACCAAAAAAGGACACTTACCCTGACGAAGATGAGAACGCGCGTGTCTCCAATACGGTATTTTCCCTCAGACACTTTGACCATCGGAAACTGTGAAGGGCAGGAACACCTCTCCACCAAGTCCCGCACCTGTTAAAAGGAAAAAAAGAAAGAGACGTTAATATATTTGGTCTTGTTATTAAATACAGATTATATATGTTTATATGTGTGTGAGTAAATATGAGTAGCATTGTGCTGGCTTTGTGTATTTCGGGAAAAGAAAGGGACGTTAACATAGCTGGTTTTGTTATTACATACAGATTGTATATATATACGAGTAGGTGTGTGAGTAAATATGAGTAGTATTGTGTTATATAGAGTGTGCTTTACATATACGTTATATATATATATATATATATATATATATATATATATATATATATATATATATATATATATATATATATATATATATATATATATATTTGCCACACACGAATTTACACTGAACATAACACAGCGAATCGACCACCCAGCAATCGAATAGAAACTAAAACCTACAAAAATCAGAACAAAATAACATGATCACAACGAAGAAAAAAACTAAAAGAAAAAAAAAATCCAGAGAAACTTCCCATTAAGAAAACAAAAAGCGGAGTAGGAGAGAGAGAGAGAGAGAGAGAGAGAGAGAGAGAGAGAGAGAGAGAGAGACTAGAGAGGAGAAAGAGAGGTAAGTAGGCAGAGAAAGAGAGGTAAGTAGGCAGAGAAAGAGGTAAGTAGGCAGAGAAAGAGAGGTAAGTAGGCAGAGAAAGAGGTAAGTAGGCATAGAAAGAGAGGCAAGTAGGTAGAGAGAGAGAGAGAGAGAGAGAGAGAGAGAGAGAGAGAGAGAGAGAGAGAGAGAGAGAGAGAGAGAGAGAGAGAGAGAGAGAGAGAGAGAGAGAGAGACTAAAGAGGAGAGAAAGACTAGAGAGGGGAGAGAGAGAGAGAGAGAGACTAAAGAGGAGAGAAAGACTAGAGAGGAGAGAGAGAGAGAGAGAGAGAGACTAAAGAGGAGAGAAAGACTAGAGAGATAGAGAGATAGGTAAGTAAACAGAGAAAGAGAAGTAAGTAGGTAGAGAAAGAGAAAAAGAGAGAGAGAAAGCGTTCCCTCCAGCCCAGCTTGAGTTCCCGCATGGCCACTAATCCGTCACAGTGCGAGGCATAGAGTAGAAAGAGGCATAAAGAGTACATAAAGTATCCGACTTAAGGTAATTCAAGTAATGCCACGAAGAACAGGAAAAGATGGATGACTAATTTCGGGAAGTTTTGTTTGGTCTTTGTATTTGAGGAGGAGACAGATGACCAGATAATGACCTGGTTATTCTTATGCTATAGCCTTGCTCGATATGAAGTACTGAAGCCAATTAATGTAGGTATACAGGTGTGTGTGTGTGTGAAGTATGCATGTATAACTGTGTATGCACGTTATGTGTTTATGTATATATAACTATGTACACAGTATACATTCACACACACATAGTGAGTATGTGTGTGTGTGAGGGAGGGAGGGAGAGAGAGAGAGAGAGAGAGAGAGAGAGAGAGAGAGAGAGAGAAAGAAAGAAAGAAAGAGAGAGAGAGAGAGAGAGAGAGAGAGAGAGAGAGAGAGGGAGAGAGAGAGAGAGAGAGAGAGAGAGAGAGATACAGATACAGAGACAGAGACAGAGAGAGACAGAAACAGAGACAGAGGCAGAAACAGAGAGATCTACACACAAATGCAAAATATAAACGAAGGCAGAAGCCAACCAACCCCCGTTTACAAAAAGGCTTCTCACAAAGGCAAACGTAATAACCACCAGACCTCGTTTACCGCGAAATAAACCACACAGGCCAATTCTGAAAGGCGATCCAACCTCAGACATTGATTCTTCAAAGACATGCTTGTTCTGTGATCTCTCGGTATTCTGTTTCGTCTCCTGAGATGTAAATGTATAAAATGCTTTATATATTCGTCTATGTCGTGGAATATCCTCTAGTTACTTCGTTTCGTTGTTTTATTTTCCGAAATAATGTTGGTTGAAATGCACGGTTTTGGGATGAGGTTCTGAGACAAAGTACCAGAAATGTGGCGAATTTATGTAAGTAGTATCCTTAAGCTTTACGTCTGGTAGTCATCCGATATTCAGTGTGGAAAAATGTTTACAGCTTTTTATAGAATGTCTTGGATTAGTCATTTAAACCAAAAAGGTAATATATATATATATATATATATATATATATATATATATATATATATATATATATATTATATACATAGATCATATAAACACTATACATATATATCGTATGTGTGTGTGTGTCTATGCATATATATTTATATTTTTTCATACACATGTATATACATATATATTACAAAGAAATGATTAGCTAAATAAATATACACACAAACCTATATATACATACATAAGTACATGTATGTATATATATCTGTATGTGTATGTACGTGTATGCGTCTCTCTCTTTCTCTGTATGTATGTGTGTGTGCGTGCATATATATACATACACACAAACATATAAATATATACAGAGCGATAGAGATGTATATATACCTATATATATGTATGATATATATATATACATACATATATATATATATATATATATATATATATATATATATATATATATATATATAGGTAAGTGGTTATATAGATACACACACACACACGCACACACACACACACACATATATATATACATATGCACACATACGCACATATATATCTAAATGTACGCAAGATATGCACAATTATTGAATCTAGGAACATCCTCCCCATCATCGCTCTCCCGTCCTCCCGCAGAGACCCCGAGCGCCTTCCCTCCGCCAGCAAGCAAAAGGCCAAAGGCAGAGAGCAGGCGTCGTGACCGCAAGGGCGTCACGTGACTCGAACAGCAGCAGGAGGCGTCGACGGGCAAGAGGGGTGCCGGGGGTGGGGGGTGGAGAGGGGGTGAGGGTAGGGGGCAGGGGGGCGGGGGGTGGGCTTGTTCACGCTTTCACTCTCTCTTTTGCCGAAACGAGGAAAGTTTGGAACTATGTAGTTAACAGGTTGCTTTATGACAATAGTTTTACCGCGTTTATCGTCATGTGCTTTCAGATGTATTGATTCTTTTAGATTAAATGAACGCAGAATAAATCGAAAATTTTGTTTAGTGATTTTTACAAATAACGGTATTGATTGTTACATGAAATAACAGTTGATCGTCATTTTTTCCTCGTGTTTTCTTGGCTCCATAAACTGCAACGTAATCTGACCATGAGCTGTTATGCGATTTTTTTCCACCACGAGTATTTTAACAAGTAAACAATAGTGAAGTGGACGACGAGATCAAAAGAAAGAAAGAAAAAGAATGATAAAATAAAGACTTCGAAGAGAAAGGTAAAGTCAACGAACAAGACAAAAAAAATCGATAATGGAAAATACTACAATTCTCACGTCACTTCAATCTGCAACCGAAACAAACATGAATATTCATCACACTCAATAACCCCTGAAGGAATTCGTACACGAGAGCTCAGATATCCTCTTAAATTCCTCTCTCTTTTTTTTTCCCTTAGAGTATCATCATTCATTATCCTCAGCATCTCTTTTCTCTTTGTTCGAAGCGTAAGAAATCCGAGGCGTATCCTTCGAATCCTATGCGGACTGGGAGAGAAATCCGCAGAGACCGCAGAGATAAATAATATACATTTATGCTCAACCGCAGACATGACTGACTGCGCCGGGATGCATATTTTTAGTGATGTGTTATTAGAGTGTTATTACTACCATGGTAACGCTATGGTTGCTATTCGTTTCATGGTGATACGAAGCATGTGATGCTATGTGTGGCTGATTATGGAAAGCTACAGGGAAGGAATAAATGTCGTGAGAGTATGGCGTTGAGGTAAAAGTTAATAAGTAGCTTAAAGCAACAGCTGAAAAAATAATGCCTCTTTTTGAGCTATATGGTTTTAACACGGGATTAAACACGCACACACACGCACACGCACTCACACACACGCACGCACATTGATTATGACGCTTCGAGAGGGAATTGAAGGGGATTGGTTGAGTGTAATGACGTCACGAATACCAAGCAGAGACAAGGCCTTTCGTGCTAATTTTTTACCCCAAAGAGAGCCTTCTGTGTCCTCAAACCTTCGATCCATATGTACTAACAACACCCCCCTCAAACTCCCAATTTGATCCTAAAATTTAAATCTACCTTTCTTCTTTTTTCTTTCAAGAATCAAAGATTTACTTTTTTTTAAGAATTAAGTAAAATATAACCCTCTGGCTTTCATTGTGTACAAGCAACATCGCTCGAATTCTCTTGCATTCCTCGCCACGCCCTTCCACCCGATTCCCATTCCAGATTCTTATCCCCTCCCATTCCCAACAATTCCCCCCTTTTTAATATTTTTTACCAACATCCTATTTAATACCCCTTCCACCCCCATCCCCCCAAACCCTTACGTCATCTCCCACCCTTTTTCCTCCTCCTCTCTTCTGATCCCCCTTTTACTCTCTCCCCTTCTCCTCCACCCCCTGCGCCCATGAGTCAGGAATCAATACTCAGGCTTAGTCACATGACGCTCACATGGTGTTAATTCCCTGTCACGATTCAAGAACATCTATGCCATTCACTTCACGGATGCCCCTTTCATGGGTCTCGGTCGGGCATGGTCACCTCTATGGGCACAGTGGCTTATCGGAATGACGTGAGTGGAGAGAGTTGATAAAAAATTATCAAGATGATGTAACACTTCAACACGTACGTAAATACTTATTTTGATTCCATATGCTACTATATGTGTTCATATGTGTATAAGTATGTGTATATTCATATGTATGTATACACACATACATGAATATATGTGTATATGTATATATAAATGTGTATATAATGTACATGTACACCTTAATATGTGTATGTATATGTAAAAACATAATTGTGTGGGCGGAGGAGAGGGTTTTGTGTCTGCATGCGAGGACACACACACACACACACACACACACACACACACACACACATATTTACCCATGGAACAACATCGAGGACATCCCAAAATACCGGCATGAAAGTTCCAAAAATCCTCTAATCCTTTGTTATCATCCTACGAGGTAAGATGCAACCATGCAACTTCTAGCAATAACCTCTTTCGTGTCTCTTAGAATTTTTCATATGTTCTTTCCGTTTATATATGGGTAGTCTTTGTATGTTTGTATATTTTCTGTTCTTCTGTTCCTTTCATACGTACAGATATAATACTTAGAGCTCATTCTCTCTCTCTTTCATTCTCCCTCCTTCCATCCCCACCTCCTTCTTTTTTTACTGAAGCCAACACAGAACCAGAGAGAGAGAG
>NC_091557.1:43856091-43881091 GCF_042767895.1 Penaeus vannamei
GGAGGAAAAAGGGAGAGGGGGAGGAAGGAAAAGGAAAGAGGGGAGGGAGGAAAAGGGTGAGGGGGAATGTTGAAAAAGGGAGAAAGGAAGAGGAAAAGGAAAGGATAGGGAGAAAAAGGAGAGAGGAAGGAAGAATATTAGGGAGAGATGGGAGGAAAAGGGAGGGAAATGGGAAAGCAAAGAGGAAAAGGAATCGGTGATAGGTGAGGGAAGAGAAAGCGGGAATAAATTAAGAGAGGACGATGAGAAAAATGAGGAAACGAATATATATATATATATATATATATATATATATATATATATATATATATATATATATACAGAGGGGTGTGTGTGTGTGTGTGTGTGTGTGTGCGTCTGTATGTTTATAAATAGAGATCCGCACATACACACACATATATGGAGAGAGAGAGAGAGAGAGAGAGAGAGAGAGAGAGAGAGAGAGAGAGGGAGAGAGAGAGAGAGAGAGAGAGAGGGAGAGAGAGAGAGAGAAAGGAGTGAGAAAAAGAGGAGAGAAAGGAGTGAGAAAGAAAGAAAGAGTGAGAGAGAGACGGGAGTGAGAAAGAGAGAGAGAAAGGAGTGAAAAAGAGAGAGAAAGGAGTGAGAAAAAGAGAGAGAAAGAGAGAGAAAGAGAAAAAAGAGAGTCCACCCGCCCATGACGAAACGTGATGACGGAAAGCCAGCCATCTCGCAAACGTTACCGTAATGTGAAATGCCAAAACCAGCGCCGCTTTTTTTTTTTTCTCAGCTTCAGTGTTGTTGTTTTTTTCCTCAGCTTCAGTGTTTCCTCTTGGTGCCTCGACCCTTCTGTACCTCATGACTCTCCTGAACTTCTCTTCTCTCCTTTCTTTCCCCCCTTTCTGTTCACTTCGCTTTTCATGACGGAGTTTATTTGATGGATCATTTGATATCGTATCATATCTAATCAATTGTGACGTACTTTCTTCACTTACATAAACCTGATCTTTCTTCACTATACTTCGCAATCATTCTTGAGAAAGATAGATAGAGAGAGAGAGAGAGAGAGAGAGAGAGAGAGAGAGAGAGAGAGAGAGAGAGAAAGAGAGATAGAGAGAGAGAAAGAGATAGAGAAAAAGAGATAGATAGAGAGATAGAGAAAAAGAGATAGATAAAGAAAAAGAGATAGAGAGAAAAAGAGAGAGTGAGTGTACCTACATTTCCTCTTTAATTTCGCGCCTTCTCCAAAGACAAAAGAAATACCAACACGCCGATACCACCTGAGGGCATCTTACCATCACCAACTGCGGATTTTTTTCTACTGCATGGAGAAAAAGCTCGGGACGTCCATTCATTACTACGTTCACTGCCCGTTATATCAAGCGGTCCAGGAGGGCGTTCAGTGAAGGAGGAGGAAGTGGAGTGGTGGAGAAAAATGAGAGAGGAAAATGGAGAGGGAGGAAGAAAGGAATGGAATGAAGTTATCATTACTTACTGTTTTCTTATTTACTTTTTACACACACACACACACACACACACACACACACACACACATATATATATATATATATATATATATATATATATATATATATATATATATATATATATAATTTTTCTGTCTTTGTTCTCTCTTCAGGACCTCAACTACCGCCGTGTCCCGCAGCCTCCCTAACCTTGACCCATCCTTCTTACGCAATCCACCTGCGCCTCCTGTCCGTGACTTGGCCGTTATTCCGAGGTTCTTAGAGCCCTTTCTGACCCCTTCCCCCTTTTACCCCTATCCCCCATTCCCTCTCTCTTCCCCCACTTACTCTCTGACAGACAGCCCGATCGTGATAAGTAACCTTCTTGTAAAATAAGGTCAACAGGGTAAGGATAATGAGGTGGCTACTCTCGCCTCTTTGTTTACTTTCGCGATGCTATCTGTCTCCTTTCGTTTGATTTCTATCTCTTTGTCTCTCTCTCTCTGCTATGCGACGTCTCTCCTTTTCTTGTTTGCGTTTAGTGTTCTCTCTGTGTGTCTTTCTTCCTTTCTCTTGTCTCTCTGCTCTGATACGTCTCTCCTTTTCTATTTTGCTTTGCCTTCTCTCTCTCTCTCTCTCTTCCACATTTCCTAATCACCCATTTCCCTACCTACTTAAAACCACGACCCCCTCATTCCGTATTCACCCAGATCTCTCCATCTCTCTCTCTCTCTCTCTCTCTCCCGCAGGAACATGTGGACATACGGACATGTGTTCATCCCTAACCACGCGGTGCCACCATCGGCCCGGCCCCTGGATGGCACCTCCGCCTATTTGCACGCTCGGCTGCCCCCTGGAAAACGGCTCCACGCGGTCAAGTCTCTCCGCGCACTTTCGCAGCCGTCTCCGTGCCTGGACTTCGGCGTGCATTGTGCAACGCGACGCAGTCTTGGGAGTTAACTGGCGCTGGTCATTCTTCATTGTCTTGTTCCATGTCTTGTTTGTACTTTCTTTTTTCTATTCTTTTCCTCCTTTTTTGTTGTTTCTTTAATTTTTTTCTCTCCGTTTCTTTCATTTTTTCCTTCTTCGTTTTTGACATTTTTTCCTTCGTTTCTTTCATTTTTTACTACTTCTTTCTTTCATTTTTTTCCTTCTTCATTTATTTTATTTTTCCTCCTTCTCTCCCTCCCTCGTCTCTTTCTTTATTCCCCTCTATACTGTATCTTCATTTCTGTTTATTTCTCCAGAATAAACCCATCAACTTAATATCCTGGAGTAATTAAAACGTGAATAATCCGGCGCCTTGTATTGTCCATGACGAAACAACCTTGTAAAATAATGTCGAAATCTTTTCCCAGAAGACAATCTAAAATATGTACATTCCTTTCGACATCAAACACAGCTTTATCCTATAAAACATCGTATCAAGAGTGTCATATCTTATCAATGAAAGATAACAATGACGCGGTATATCTTTTATCATGAATGGCCAAGTCGACGGAAGACGTCAATAAATCTCTGATCGCGCACAAGGCAGGCAATAAACACCGGATGGAACCAAGGCCAAGAATTCCCTGCAATGAGAAGCATGTCCTGTGGAATCTGGGTTATAATCGTTGTCATTTTCATCTTCCCGTCTCCTGTTTAGTTTGAAATACCGTGACTTCAGACAGGCATGCAGAGAGAGAGGGGAGAGAGAGAGAGGGAGAGGGAGAGAGGGAGAGAGGGAGAGAGGGAGAGAGGGAGAGAGGGAGAGAGGGAGAGAGGGAGAGAGAGAGAGAGAGAGAGAGAGAGAGAGAGAGAGAGAGAGAGAGAGAGAGAGAGAGAGAGAGAAGGGAGGGGGGAGGGAGAAAGAGGGAGAGAAAGAGAGTAGGAGAGTTAAATTCAGAAACTAAACCAAATGTGATTGATATATTAATATCATATCACTTTTTGAACCCACTCCTAAAATAAGCTAAAACAGATACTTCATTTCGAAAACAATAAAGTAGGACGATTCTCAGACGAGCTTACACAAAAGGACCCTTAAAATGACACAAAAAACAACAACAAAGGAACAAACAAAAAGACCCTAGGAAAGGACACACCAAAAACAAAGGAACAAACAAAAGGCATCCTCCATACAAAAATTCGCGCGTTCGCAACAAAACTCCCACAGAAGTGACGTCATCATCTTGAGCAACGAGATCCCCGCTTCCGTTTTCTCAGCTCTGTTTCCTCTTGTTCCTAAGCAATCCAGAGAGCAATCCAAACCCCACACCGTTAAACTACCACTGACCATCTAGAGCGCGAATGAGCTTTTTTTATTATCTGCCGCGTGGAACATATTGCGTCTTTCTTTTTTTCTTTTTTTTTCTCTCTCTTTTTTTGGCCGCGGAACATTTTTTTTTTTTTTTTTTTTTTTTTGACACGAAGAGAGCGTCGCAATAACGTAGGATTGACGAGGAGCCATAACGCACGAGTTGCAAAAGAACCAGGCGTTTCCACTGTTGCAAGGAGACGGAGATTACGCACATGTTTTGTCGCAATTTAAGCAGACCGTAATATACGATGGGGGAGGAAAAATAAAATAATACAGTAGATAAAGTCGTAATATATAGTGGGTGAGGAAAAATAATACAGTAAATAAAACGATGGAAAATTATTAGGAAAAACGAAAGGAAACAAATTAATCATTAAAAATACCATCAATGAAAAAAATAAATAAAATAAAAGCAACAAACTAAAATACAAATAAAAGAAAATTATTAGAAAAGAAAGAAAACAAATAAATCATTCAAAATACCATTAATAAAAAATAATAATAAAAAAAAATAAATAAAAGCAACAGACGATTAATTCCTTTCCTCTTCCTACTTACACCTACATTCCACACTGCAGAGAAGTCATGCTTAATTACAAACACAGGGGCCGTGGTGGAATTCCGGTTAGCATTTACCTGGCATTTAGCTCACTCTTAAATGAGGAGGGAGGGAGGTGGGAGGGAGGTGGGAAGGGGGGGGTGAATGCAGACAAAGGGACATTAGAAAATAAATCGGTTGTTTTTCTCTTTCTTCCTGCGTGTCTGTTTATTTTTATTTATTCTTCGTTTTTATCGTGAACTCTATATTCATCCTGTACTGTAGGGTATTAAAAACATCATTAACTTTACATTGCTATTTTATAACAGTGACTGAGCAAGATCTAGGAGAAATAGTAATAAATATTCACAATGAATCATACACATGGAAATAATCTATCCACTGATAGTAATCCACGAAACATGAAACAGCAAATTCTGCAAAAATCAATAGTTAAAAATGCAATAAATATAGATACTATTTCTTTGCAGTAAAAGCCAGCAAATGAGTCATTCCAAAGATCAGACACTTTGACGTTTTCAGGTCAACTCTGTATAACGGTAACCCGAGTGATAAAAAAATAATTATCGCTAAAAATTGTAAATATTTAAACTTCCAACCTCTATGTTAATCTGTCTCTTTTATCAATTTTCATCTAAGCAAGTGTTCGATTCCATCTCTACGTCTGAATGTCGAGCTCCCTCCCCTCCTCCCCCTCAATCTCCCCACTTCCCTTCCCTCTCCCTATCAACGTTCTCAACTCCCCCTCCTCCCCACAACAAAAGCTGCCCCTTCTGATCGCTCCCCATTTTCCCAACTCCCTCTCCCCATATCCCCTACTCCCCTCCCTTCCCATTTCCCCTACTCCCCTCCCTTCCCATTTCCTCTACTCCCCTCCCTTCCCACTTCCCCTACTCCCCTCCCCTCCCCATTTCCCCAACTCCTCCTCCCCCAAACACTGGCTCAGTGCACACAAGACGAGTCCCAGTACACACGAACCCGAATCGAGAGCTGAGACAAGCCGATTTCCACTGACTCCACAACACACTATTTATGGGGGGAAATCATGGGAGTTATGGAAGCTTGAAATAGGGGGGGGCGGGAGCATGTTGCCTAGAATATCAGCAAAGCAATTCGTCGAAATACCAATCATATTACTTCTGTTTACTGTGTTATGCGTTGACAGGTATTTTGTATTCATGTGTACCCGTGAAGTAATATATGATACGGAATGTATTCATGAGATGTAGACGTGTGTGTGTGCGTGTGTGTGTGTGTGTGTGTGTGTGTGTGTGTGTGTGTGTGTGTGTGTGTGTGTGTGTGTGTGTGTGTGTGTGTGTGTGTGTGTGTGTGTGTGCGTTTAATCTCAAGGTCCGTGCGTGAGTGCAAATGTACCCCGTAAGTACATGAACCAAATAATACCCACAAAAAATAATAGCAATCAACCCAAGCCCATAATTACACTGACATACACGGGCGTTGCATCGAGTTGACCATCAATGCGACAGACAATACCCGCTCGTTACCTACAGTTCCGTGACGTCACACAATTGTTTCTCTCTCTCTCCCTCCCACCCTACTTACCTCTCTCTCTCTCTCTCCCCCACCCTGCTTACCTCTCTCTCTCTCTCTCCCACCCTACTTACCTCTCTCTCTCTCCCTACCTACTTACCTCTCTCTCTCTCTTCCTACCTACTTACCTCTCTCTCTCTCTCTCTCTCTCTCCCTCTCCCTCTCTCTCCCTCTCCCTCTCTCTCCCTCCCTCCCTCTCCCTCTCTCTCAATCGGATTATCTGCGTTGCGCAAGAACAGGAACGGCTGATGATGATCCCGAGATGATTAGTGCGAATGGGTGATTACAAGATACGGGGGATTGGGCAAGCGAGACTCTTACGTCACGACTCGCTGTGCATGTACGACTTTACGCGTGCGAGTGTGCGTGAGGGAGAGAAAGCGAGAGTGTGTTATTTCCCCGTTTTGTACTGGGTGTTCTGTGTGGGTAAAGGCTTAACATTATCTGTTTGATTTAATTGCATGTAGATGTGAATGTTTGCCTGTAGGATGAATAACAATAACTGTTTATTTAAGCAGTCAGTCAATCGCACAATGATATATTAGGCAAACTCACACGTACATACTTACACACATACCAACCACAAATGACACACACCCAAAAGAATCAGCTGAGAATACCTACGTAAGCATATTACAATCAGTACTTACCACTGAATTCCATCGCCCAGGCCACCTGATACTGGTAATTCCTCCAAGATGTCCCTAATCTCACGTAATTTCAGCCTTGATAGTATTAAGCTCTTTCTCAACCCCCTGTTTGAATCCCCTAACCACACGTGCATTGCTATCAAAACACGTGTTTCTGAGATTTATCGAAAAAATAAATCAACCTTTAAAAAAATACAAAATCCCTTATCTTATTTCTCTTAAAAAAAAAAAAAAAAAAAAAGAATCCCCTAGCTACACGTGCATTGCTTTCAAAACACGTGTTTCCAAGATTTAACGACAAGAAATACAAAATCCCTTTATATTCTCTTGTGTTTCTTTTTCTTCCATCGAAAAACAACAGCAAAGAGGTCAAAGAGAAAGTTTAAGAACGCTCGGAATCTTTCACGATCAAATTTTTATTTCGTTTTCGTGGCGCTACTTACGAGAGGCAACGAAGCGTGGAGGAGAGAGAGAGAGAGAGAGAGATTATAAGGCGAACCATTCTATGACTTTATTAGAGACGAAAACAAATGACAAGCGCCTTGGAGGGAAGAGCACCCAGTCCATGAATACCGTTGCACCAAAAAAAGACAATTGAAAGAAATCGAATTAGAATTCAAAGCACCATATTGCCGTTATGGATCGTCGATTTTGACTCCATGCAAAACTATCCCTTTTGAAAAGAACAGAAGAGTAGGAAATCTTTTTTTCTTTCTTGGGGGGGAAAGGGGAGGGGGCGAGGTACATGAAAGGGTCGAGAAGTGTTATGTAAAATCCCGTTCAGTTTAATGCGCTTGGGTAGGGTTTCCTCTCTCTCTCTCTCTCTCTCTCTCTCTCTCTCTCTCTCTCTCTCTCTCTCTCTCTCTCTCTCTCTCTCTCTCTCTCTCTCTCTCTCTCTCATTTCACTTTTACAGCGGGATCAAAGGAGGAAGAGGTGAAAGGGAAAAGGAGAAATAGATGGGGTGGGGGAAAGAGGGAGTGGGAGAAACACAGGACTTGTGGAAGAAAAAGAGATAAATATATATATGGAAAAGGAAACTACATGATAATAAGGATGAATAGAGGTAAGACAAAAACAGAAAAAACGCACAAATAAGGCCAAAAGGAGGAAAAGAAGAGAGACAGATAGAAGAGAACAAAAGCGAGGAAAATAAATCTCTGACACTACAACTCCACCAATAAAACTAACACGCAGAGGGAGGAAGGAAGAGAATGTAAAATCATGAACCCGATCGTTGGCTCCATCGACATGACTTAAATAAGGAAATGCATAGTGTTCCATGACGAGATATAGCGACAATGACGATGATTTTTTTTTTCTCACTCGTCATCCCCCTTTCGAAATCACTCGGGTACGGGCGAGGATGCAGCCCATATCGTGACAGGTGAGATATGGCAGTTCGGGTGGATGAAGAGGAGAGATGGAGAGGAGGGGAAGGGAAGAGGAAGAGAACGGGAGGGGGAGAAGGGAAGAGGAAGAGAACGGGAGGGGGAGAAGGGAAGAGGAAGAGAACGGGAGGGAGGAGGGAAGTGGTGGGGGTAAATGAGAAGGGGCGAGGAAGAGAAAAGGGGGAGAGAAAGAGAGCAAGAGGGGGAAAGGAGAGAAGGAATTGGTGGGGTAAATGAGAGGGGGGAAGGGGATAGGAAGGGGAGAGAAAGAGAATTGGAGGGAAAAGGAAGAGGGGGAAAAAAGATTGGTGGGGACAAATAAGGAAGTGGAGAAGAGATGGTAAGTGGGGAGAAGGAATAGGTGAGGGTAAATGTAAATGGGGATAGGAGGAAAGAGAGTGAAGAAGAGAAAGGGAGAAGGGAAAGGAGGAAAGAGAGAATTAGTAGTGGTAAATGGGAAGGGGTGGGAGGGGGGGGGGTCGTAAAGTTATTAGAGCGTCACGATCGTGTGTGAAAAATATAGGGTTGTTGGGTCGTTAAAGATCATTGCTTGTTGCCGTGTTAGGTCGTTATCGGATTTCTTTCAATTAATACGAGCACGGATTTATTGAGTTATTAAATGGACATGATTTCTATCATGTGATTGGATTTTCTCTATTCATGAACAAAATTTGTATAATTGACAGGTCTTATAACAGTAATTTGCATGTCTTTATAGTGCCATTAATATACCTTTAAAAATATACTTAATACTTATTCGTGACGTCTATGCTTAACCTTATCCACTTGGAAATTCCCAAAGATAAGACAATAACCAAACAAGGGAAAGAAAATAAATAATAATAATAAATCAGATACAGAAGCAGTGTTGCCATCACGAGTACCCTGCATTATGCTTGCGGATCGTGAACTCCCTCGGCCACGCCCTCTGACCTCTCCTCTCTCTCTGACGACCAGCGAGGTCAAAGGTCACGAAGCAGTTATGATTGGTGGAGGAGAAAGGGGGGCTAGGGGAGGGGGGGGTTGAGAAAAGGGTTGAGGTGTAGCGAGAACCTCATTTACGGTACAGATGACGTCACGCTCGGTGGTCATAAGAGACGATATAGCTACTGTAATGTTTTTTTTATTATTTTTGTTTTTGTTTTGATTTGTGTCGACGAGCCATTTGCTGTTGCTGCTGTTTGCCTTTTATGGATCTTTGTTCAATGCAACAACCGCTGATGATATTACTTTGGGTACTATGTTATAATGCTCATAATACAACTATGATAATGATAACTAAAAATAATTATAATATCAATAAACATGGGAACATTGCTTTCGATAATGAACAACGAAAGTAATGATGGCAGTAGTAACGACAATAAAAAGTCGACATGACGATGATAGTAACATTAAGAACACCAGTAATTGTAATAATAGTAATAATATCAATAATAACAAAAGCTATAATTATTATAATGGAAATAATTGTAATAATAATAATAATAGTAATAATAGCAAAATAATAAGAACAATATTAATAATAAATAATAACAATGTCGATTATGAAAATAAAACCTGTCCAACACTATAAATCAAATATCAACAATATTACAGAAACAAAAAAAAAAAAGAGCTCCTGGCACACAACACGCCACCACCGGGGTACCCCCTCTTCCCTTCTCCCTCCCCCTACCCCCGCATTTTTCAAACCACCGTTCATGGGCGTGCGGGCGGCATGCGAGCAGCCCAGCACAAGAGGGTCGTGCGGGCGGCGACTTGAGGGAGGAAGGTGGACAGACGCCGAATGACCACAGTGGTGACCGCCCAGTGAAAGTCTCGCTGACGAAACGCCATTTCTTGGGAAACTGTGACGAGGTGCTCTTCCCCCCCCTCCCCCTCTCCTCCCCCGCCCCCTCCTCTTTCCCGCTTATCGCCGCAGGCTGGACCGCCGCAGCCGCTCTCCCGCAGCCGCTAAAATCACAGGCGCCGAAACGGAATCTTCTATCGGGTGGTTTCGCCATTCCCGCCCGCGCTTGAATTATGATTTGTAAAATGATGATAAGAATGATTATAAAACAATAATAATGATTATAAAACAATAATAATGATTATAAAACAATAATAATGATTATAAAACAATAATAATGATAATAATAACAAAAGTTTAGCAATAATGATAATAACAAAGCAATATCAATAATAATGATAACAAAGCAATAACAATAATAATGATAACAAAACAATAACAATAATAATAATGATAATAATAAAGCAATAACAATAATGTCATAACCGTGGTATTAACAAGAGTAACAGTACATAATAACGAAAGTAATAATGTTAGTACTACAAGTAGTACTACGAAAGTACTAATGTCATTTTCACTTTTGAAAATTAAAATCACAATACTTCAATAATAACACTACTACCAATAAGAACATTCAGAACAATTTCACAAGTTCTATCACCATATGTAACATCAACAATTAAGCTAATAATCTTGCAGCATCAAGTAGTAACGACAGCAACCTCGTCCTTACGCCGCTTATAATTTCATCATCAATAAAAAACAAATAATCAGAAGGTGTTACATCACCGCATTACGTCACGACCACGGTGGAATCTCTAGGGGCAGCCACCGTCGGGAGTGGTCAGCGTAAGGTAAATTTTCTCTCTATTTGACTTCGACTTCAGAAGCTTACTTACAGATGACGTGTCATAAAAGATGGAAATGGAGGATATTAATGTGATGGTTTGTGATGAAGGAGAAAAATAAGAGAAATCATAAGAAGGTAAGTTGATCTAGTACTAAATTATCTCTGCGAGGACACCCCAGGAAACTATGAAATACATTGGAGTACCGCGATCTTAAGGAACAGCAGTGCCCTAGGGTTAAGTTTGAAGTTAACCCTGTGGTGGCACCAGCCTCCTCCGCGCGCACTGTTTCAATAATAACATCATCGACTCCCTGGTTAACCTCCCTTTCCCCTTCTACCATCCGTTCAGCCTCCTAAGGGTTCCCACGGGAGTCGTAAATATGAAAGGGTGTTCCATTACCTCTAGGCCGTTACCATACCCTTCCGCTCTCACCCTTTCCTCTCTAATTCACTCTTACACTAACCTCTGACCCTTCGACCTCCCCCGGCGAAAGGTCCGTCCTAGATCCCTGGACAGACAACGAGGCTCAATTCCGGTGACACCTTTTGGTTCTAGGTGCCTGGTAAACAAACGCACCTGGGTACAGATTTTCGCGTAAACATTATCTATCTCTCTGTCTCTTTCTCCTTCCTTCCTCCCCTCTCTTCCTCTTCCTCCTCCCTCTCTCTCTCTCTCCTCTTATACTGTCTCGTGCAAGTTGCTGTACATCAGACATACGCAATCAGGCAAGCAACTCAAAATATCAGTCACCGAGAACCTCCTCCTCTCTTTCTCTCTTTCACTCCTTCCTCCTACGCAAGTCTTCGCATCGCTGGCATACGAAAGCAGGAAAGTAAGGACCCACCCAAGTGCCATCCTTGGCCGGGTTGGATGCACCGGCGTTATAACCACAACCTCGGCAGAGATAATCCTTATTAATGACGCGGCATTTTCGCTTACCCTTGAGGTACTGTGTGCCAGGCGGGGAGAAAGAAAGGGAAGAGGGATGGGAGAAAGGCGGGAAGGATGGGGGGAAGAATAGGGAGAGAGGGGGAAGAAGAGGGAGAAAGGGAGGAAGAAGAGGGAGAAAAGGAGGAAGAAGAGGGAGAAAGGGAGGAAGAAGAGGGAGAAAAGGAGGAAGAAGAGGGAGAAAGGGAAGGAGAGGGAGAAAGGGGGGAGGAAGGGGAAGAAGAGGGAGAAAGGGGGGAAGAGAAGGGATGGAAGACAGGTGGGAAGGAAAACGAAGAGCAAGGATGGGAGAGAAGGGTTGGGAAACGGGAATAAAGGCAGTGGAAGGGGAAGAAAAGGTGTGGATGAGAAAAGAGGAAGCGGTAGATGATGAAGCGAAATGGGGAGAGGGATAGAAACGAAGAAAAAAGAAGGGAGAGGTCTTACGGTACATGGAGAGACAGAAAAGAAGAAAGGTAGGAAGACGAAAAGATGGAGTAAGAGATGTAATAGTATAGAAGAGTAGGAGGGGGGAGGGAGGGAAGGAGGACTTGGAGGAGTAGTAGCAGGGTGGAGGGGAGGGAGGAGCGCTGACCTTCCTGCATCCGTGTATGGTCGACGCGAGGCTGCTGGCTGACCTTTCGTGTCACTGGCACGCGGGAGAGGGGGTGGGGGACGGGGACCAGGGAACCTCACACCTGGTCTGCTATGAGACTCCGCGCCACTAACACAGCACCGACATTCCTCTCTTTCCGCTGGCATTTTTCGCACTGTCCTCACGCATACGATACGCCTCGATAAAACAAAAACAAGTCTCGATACACAGCGCCGAGTGGACGACCAGAGAACAGTCGTGATCTATAGGAAAGGTATTGGATTCGAGCCAGACAAGGTGACCAATTCCGGGGTCCCTTTGTTCGTCTCGAGCGCAAGGACGGATATACACACTCTCGACGGGTTTTCGGTACGAAGTCATGGTGCGTCTGAAACCTACGCAAATGGTTTCGTTCGCCAAGGATACAGCTGTTCTCGCCAACAAATGGTTTCGATTGACTGCTGTCTTTATCAACATATGGTTTCAATTGATTGCTGATGCTGTTCTTATCAATAAATGGTTTCAATTGACTGCTGTTCTCGCCAACAAATGGTTTCAATTGACTGCTGTTATCAACAAATGGTTTCATTTGATTGCTGATGCTGTTCTCACCAACAAATGGTTTCAATTGACTGCTGTTCATATCAACTTATGGTTTCAATTGACTGCTGATGCTGTTCTTATCAACAAATGGTTTCAACTGACTGTTCATACTATTCTCATTAAGAAATAGTTTCACTATTGATATTACTGTTCTCATTAACAAATGGTTTCATTTACCAAGGATACTGCTGTTCTCACCAAAAAACGGTTTCATTATCTAGTGATCCTTCTGTTCTCATCAACAAATGGTTTCAGTTGACTGCTGATGCTGCTGTTCTTATCAACAAATGGTTTCAATTGACTGTTCATACTATTCTCTTTGAGAAATAGCTTCACTTTGGATAATTCTGTTCTCATCAACAAATAGTTTCATTATATGTTGATCCTACTGTTCTCATTAACCATTAGTTTCATCATCTGTAGATATTATATTATTAACATCTAGTTTCATTCACTGTAGTGGATATCATGGTTCTCATTAACGAATGCGGATGCTCTCATGGATATATATGTGGCTGATTTGTAGTATTGGTAGCATTATTATCCTTCTTGCTCTTCTTATTCCTATTTCTCATTGCATAATCATGAATTGTTTAACATATTTTTTAATTATTTTTACTCGTAGGAAACTCTCGCTTAATTCCCCCTATTATTAAACCCTAAACTTCTCTTCTCCCCTTTATACAATCTTATTCTCCTTTTCACCCTACCACATAATTATATCTTCCCTCACTATTGGTATTGATTCAGTTGACCTTGACCCCTGACCTCCCACGGGACCGCCAGAAATCGATCACGTGACACGGATTTGCGCCGTTGTAAACTCAATCGGACGTATTGGTCACCTGGTTAATGTCATAAATGTTTACATTTGGGTTGTAAAAAAGAGCTATAGACTAAAAAAACAAAAACAAAAAAAAACTTGTGTTTGGGGACTAGAAAAAAATAGTCCTGGATATTGGACAGTGTGAAGACTTCCTTAGGGAAAAGAGTCAGTTCAGATATCGATTAATCCGTTAATTCAAATTCCAATAGACACAAAGTTCTTAAAAACTCAAAGTTTCTATTTACAAACGTTTCTTTTCTTGAATTTTCTTGAAACTTTTTTCTAGAGTACTCGTACATAATAACGTAATAAAGTCTACATCACGAAATAAAACACTTATATATATATATATATATATATATATATATATATATATATATATATATATATATATATATAATATTACACTTCTTCCATCAAGACGCGCCAAACATCTAAAACAAACAAACAAATGCTCCTAAGTTCCCAAACACTCAATCTTGAAAATCACTTTTAGGCCTAAAGAAACCCAATCAAAAGGGACCTTGGTTTAGCTCATCCCTGACCTTACGTTATATCACGGTCATCTCACTTCACATCACTTGACCTCACGTCTCACCAAGTCATTTTATATACAAAATATCTGGTTGCAGAATGTAATATTGATAAAGGGCATTTATGATAATAATAAATGAATGTAATATTGATAAAGGACATTGATGATTTTAACTATAAAAATAATAGCTTAATGTAACCTTGATAGATGGTATTAATGAAAATAATAATAAGTATATAACACAAATAAAGGGAAATACTGATAAAGGGCATTTATATTAATAATAAATGAATGTAATATTGATAAAGGACATTGATAATAATAACTATAAAAATGATAATAGCTCAATGTAACCTTGATGAATGGTATTAATGAAAATAATAAATAAGAATAGTTATATGACAAATAAATGGAAAACATCCATCTTCAACAACCAGATGTAAATTTCTACCATCAGCCTGCTTTATTGCATGACTCAAAGACGAGATTTAATCAATATGTGTTCAACTACACACTTAGCTTCATCGTAAATAAAGGGCAAATGGCTCACTCAAACACTGGTGATTCAGAAAATGCCGAAATATTTTATTTTATTTTTCATTTTTATCATTATTTTTTATTTATTTATTTATTTATTGTTATATATATATTCTTTTTTTTTTTTTTTTTGCTATCATTTTACTTGATCTAAAGGTCTTTTCTCTGTTTTCCTATTTCTGTTATATTCATCCACTTCTAGTTTTCTATTTTTTCTACATTTATCCTTTCATGATCATCGTTTTCATCTACATCCATTTTCTTGCTTCCTAACCCTCTCTCTCTCCTATGGCGGGTCTAAAAAAACACACAATGAGGGTAGGCGGGTTCCGAGCATATATATATATATATATGTGTGTGTGTGTGTGTGTGTGTGTGTGTGTGTGTGTGTGTGTGTGTGTGTGTGTGTGTGTGTGTGTGTGTGTGGGTATAGATATATAGATATAAAATTATATTTCTTAGGGAACGACTATAAATGTTATCTTTGTCACATTTCTATTTAGGTATGTGATTCGGGCAGATTGTGAAGACTGTCTTGTGTTTTTGTTAAACCTTTACGAACTAGAAAGGTGCGTTTGTTTTGTGTGTGTGTGTGTGTGTGTGTGTGTGTGTGTGTGTGTGTGTGTGTGTGTGTGTGTGTGTGTGTGTGTGTGTGTGTGTGTGTGTGTAAAAAAGGAGGGGGGGGGGGAGCTGTCTCCTTCGCCTCCTGTTAATTTATCTCCGTCTTTCTCTCTCCTCATTTCTTTCGCATCTCGTTTTACCGACATGTTATGCGAAGAAACAAGAAAATGACCTTAGGCACGGGAGAGAAGGAGCAGGTAACTATGCGGGATACGATAATATTATTACTAATAAAAAAGAATGAGAAATGAGAGGAAATAAAAGATATCGCGGTAATCAGACCGGGCGAGGATGCAAAGAATCCGAAAATAAAAATAAATCGAGATAGAGAGAAGGAGAGACAGAGAAAGAGTCAGAGAGAGAAAAAAGAGAGACAGAGAAAGAAAGAAACAGGCAGAGAGACACTGATAAAAACAGAATAAGCAGAACAGAGAAAACTAATCTCAGGACATATCCCTACCACATCCTCCTCTCCTCCCGTCTAGACCAGCTGAAGCCCCTAGGAACACCCCGTTATATAATCTATTATTTAAGCATGAAAGCTGTCCTAAATTTACCTCTTCCTCCCCAAACCTTCTCCTCCTTTTCCTCCCCTTTAACCTAGCTTCCCCTGGCCATATACGACTCTCCTGGGGATATTTTTTTCACAATTTCGTTACATCTTTGATGATCTTTCATTCTCTTGCACTTCTCTTAATACTTTCCTTCTCTATGTCTCTAATTCTTAATATTTCGTTCTCTGTTTTTCTCTTCTACTCTTCTTAATACTTCCTTATCTATGTCTCATTCTTAACATTTCGTTCTTTATCTTTTTCTCTTCTACTTTTCTTAATACTTCCTTCTCTATGTCTCTCATTCTCAATATTTCACTTTCTCTTTTTTCAAGCTATATTTCCTTCTCCGCTTTCAAACCCTTTCTCTTCTACTTCTTACTTCCTTCTCTATGTCACTCATTCTCAATATTCAATTCTTTCTCCTTTTTCTCTTCTACTCTTCTCTCATTCCCAATATTTCATTTTCTCTTTTTTCAAGCTATATTTCCTTCTCCACGTTTTAACCATTTCTCTTCTCTTCTTCTCACCTCTCTATGTCTCTCATTCTCACTATTTTATTCTTTTTCAAGCTGTAAATATCTTCTTCTCCGCGTTCAAACCCCCTTTCGCATACCAGATTGCCATTTAAATTCCAGGCAATGAATACGATACTCATAAACATCAAAGTTCCTCATAACATGTAAATTTTCCTGAGGATTTTCTTGCTCCTTCACGTCGTTATTCCGTTTTCTCTCTTTCTTTCTTTTTTTTTTTGTCGTTCTCTTTCATTC
This sequence comes from Penaeus vannamei, assembly GCF_042767895.1. Classification (NCBI taxonomy): domain Eukaryota; kingdom Metazoa; phylum Arthropoda; class Malacostraca; order Decapoda; family Penaeidae; genus Penaeus; species Penaeus vannamei. The sequence continues at coordinate 43,872,578 of NC_091557.1, forward strand.
TTCGCTCTTTATTCTTTCATGTTGACCCATTCTTCTTCACTCCCTTTCTCTCCTAGTCTTCCGCTGTTTCTGCTTCTACGTCTCTCTCTACATTCTTCCTTCTTCATTCCTTTTTCGACCTGCTCTTCCTCTCACTCCTTTAACCCTCTCCCTCTTCCCTCCTTCTTTTTCCTCTTCTTCCTTTCTCCTCCCTCCCTCCCACCCTTTATCCTCCTCATCCCTCACTCCTCCTCCTCCCTCCCACCCTTTATCCTCCTCCTCCCTCCCTCCCTTTATCCTCCTCCTCCCTCCCTCCCTTTATCCTCCTCCTCCCTCCCTCCATCCGTCCTCCATCCTCCCTCCTTCCCCTCAAGCAAGGATTTCCAGGACCTTGTACCTTCTTATCGCTCCAATCGCCCGACATTTCCCGCACTTTCATTGATTGGCCGATCAGCCTCGGGCGCCTCCACCAGGGCCGCCGCACGATGCCTAATCACTCTCCCCTTTTCCTTCCTTTGCTTCGGGTGGGTGTATGTGGGGTGGGGGTGGAGGGTGGGAGGGCTGACGGGGGGGTAGGTATGTGGAGGGAGAGGAGGCGGGGAGAGATGGTGAGGGAGAGGAGGAAGTGGGGGTGAGGGAGAGAGATGGGGAGGAGGGGGGGGAAATGGGGAGGAAAGGGTGGGGAAAGACAAGAGATGGGGGGGGGGGAGGAGACGGAGAAAGAGGGAGAGGAGGGGGAGGGAAAGGACAAGAGGGTCGGAGAAAGAGAAGGAGGGAAGCACGACAAGAGGAGACAGAAGACGAAAAGAAGGAAGGCAAGAGGAAGAGAAGAAAAGAAGGGGCACCACGAGGGACAAAGAAAAGAACAGAAAAAATTGAACAAATATACAGAAAGGATAATAGTAATAATAATACACTAATACGAGATACTACAGAGAAACAACAAAAGAGCAGCGGTAAGTCTCAAAGAGGAGTGGAGAGGGAGGGAGTGAGAGAGGAAGAGAGGGAGGGAGGAGAGAGGGAGGGAGGGAGGAGAGGGGGTGGGAGTGAGAGAGGGAGGGAGGGAGGAGAGGGGGTGGGAGAGAGGGAGGGAGGGAGGAGAGGGGGTGGAAGAGAGGGAGGGAGGAGTGAGAGATGGAGAGGGGGGAGAGGTAGGGGGGAGGGGGTAAAGAGGTTACGTCTGATGGGCGATTGTCACAGCAGCTCAAAGGCTCATCTCGTATTCACGGCTTACTGTCAACTGTCAAGCGGTGGGCGGGGTGGGTAGGTGGGGGAGAGGGTGGGGTGTGGGGGTCGGTTATTACGAAGAATGAAGGGAGGGGGGAGGGGGGGATGAAAGCACGGAGGGGCAAAGTTGTCTATACTTTGAGATATTAGAGAGAAACCGATAATGTTAAATGTGACTTCGTTTTCAAAATATCGCTAAACGTTATGATTTTAAACCGATGATCGATTTAAAAAAGGAATTAACCATATGATCAAATACTAAAAAAAAAAAAAAAAAAAAAAATGAAGATTAAGAATCAGCAAGGAAGCAGCATATAAATTTCAAAGATAAACTTCAAGTCTTCTCTTTCAAACATTTCTTAAGAATGACCATCAATCTCCCAGTGACAATTTGACATCAGTTCAATAAAACCGACCGAAAAAAATGTGACTAAAATATCTGAATCACTTTACGCTTTACGTACAAAAAGGAAAGATCAATTCTTCTTCTACTTATCCTCCCTTCTTCTTCTCTTCCTCCTCTCTTCTTCCTCTACTTCTCCTCCCATCCTCCGCAGATTAATATCCAAACTAACGACACAAACCAGTCCACGAGCCCAACTCCTGTGCCGCACTTCCCAACAAACGCACAAACACACACACACACAGCTGCTCCCACCTGTAATTAACTACAATCACGGTTTAACCTGAACCCCTTTACCCAGTTCAGCAACGGGGGCAGCTCAATGGCACCATTTTAACGGACCACCATACATACGACCAGTAATTAGTACCGTAATGGAAAAGAACTTATTAGTGTGGTCAATGGTGGTGGTTTTGGTGGCACAGCGGATGGATGTTACTGAGAGTTCGGAAAATAACACAGGAATGGGTGGCCATTAAATGGACGATGTTGAATGGGTGGAGGAAGAGGAGCAAGGAGAAAGAGGAGGGATTGGAGGAAGACAGATGAATAAATGAAAAGAGGGATAATTTTAAAAGGAGGAAAATAGGACAAGGAGACAAAGGAAGAGAAATAAAAAGAGGAGTAAATGAGAAAATGAAAAGAGGGGAAATAAAAGAGGAAAAAAGACAAGGAGGAAGAGGAGAAATAACAAGAAGTAAAAGAAGGAAAATAAAAAGGAAGAGGGGGGAAAAAGGAAGCCGCAGGAGAACAATAAAAAAAAAAGAGTGAGGAGAAGAAAGAGAATAACAAAACAAAAACAAAGGAAAAACAAGAATTCGAAAAAAGAAACACGAAAAGAGAACAACCAAAAAGAACAGAGGTAGGAAGAGAATAAAAAATAAAGAAAGAAAAAGAAAAAAGCAAGAAAGAAAAAAAGATCACAAACCAACACGTCCAAGATGTTTGAGTAATGCATCTCCCTCTTTCATAAAACACTCGAAGTCCAACTTTCACCTTTTCTTGTACGTGTTTTCCGGACACAAGGAAAAACGAAAGCCAAGTGCTCATTAACCGGACCACTGAACCGGATAGCGAAAAATACATATATCGTGTTATTTTACGAAATAAATTACATTTCTTTTTCACTTAACTATAAACATTTTGATTAGTGTCCTGTTCTTCTATCTTAAATATTGTTTTCATAATCATATAATGAATATGAATATACTTTATTTTTAAACCGGCATTTTCATGTTTTATTAATGTCTCTTTTCTTGCGACCTTAGATTTAGTTTTGAACCACGGTTCTACAAGATATCTTTTATATTTGTCGTTCAATAGAAACACTTGTCATCTATTATTCCTCTGACTTCTAGAAACAAGATTTTTAAGGAAAGGAAAATCCGACGTTTAAGCAAACAGCAAAAGAGAACTGATAAAAAGAGATGATCTTTTATGGTGCCTTTATCTCCTTCCCCCTCCTCCCCTCCTCTTCCCTTCATCTCCTTCCCCCTCCTCTTCCCTTCATCTCCTTCCCCCTCCTCCCCTCTCCTCCTTCCCCCTCCCCCTCCCCCCTCCCCTCTTCCTCTCCCCAGTAAATGTCATCTTAGAACATCTTCCGGAAAGTCTGTCATTAAGTCTTGCGTCCACAGTACCAACCACAGCCACCCAGTACGATGTCGACGTACACTGGAGAGGGAGAGAGAGGGAGAGGGGGAAAGGGGAGGGAGGGAGAGGCAGATGGGGGGAGGGAGAGAGACAGATGGGGGTAGGGAGAGGAGAGAGGGAGGGAGAGAGAGGGAGGGGGAGAGGCAGATGGGGGAGGGAGACAGATGGGGGGAGGGAAGGAGGGGGATGGAGAAGGAGGAAGGGAAAGATGGAGAGAGAGATTTGACATCTCCCTTCTCCCCCGGATCCCCTCACCCCTCTTTGTTCCAGGTCCAGTTCCAAGCTCCCCCCTCCCCCTCCCCACCTCCATCTCCTCTCTTCATGGTGCAAAAATTCTCCATATGCAGCCATGTAGACACACAGACACACAGTATCTCTCTCTCTCTCTCACACACACACACTCTGTCTCTCTCACACACACTCTCTCCCTCTCTCTCACACACACTCTCCCTCTCTCTCACACACACTCTCCCTCTCTCTCTCACACACGCTCTCACTCACTCACACACACACTCAATCACACACAAACACATACATCAGCTTCCCGCTATTCCCACCGCGCCAATCCATCAACCCCGGTGAATACACCTCGACTCGCCGACTCCTTCGCGGATGCTCGTAGGACTTGTAGGAATCCAAAAGACGTCGTTACCTAACAACTTCGTCATCCACAAGCGTCATTCGTCGCTTCGTAACGCTTTCGTCTTTCGTTGCGTAAATCTGTGCCGTAAAGGGATGTGTGTGTGTGTGGTTGTGGGAAGGATGGCGCGCCGAGCTTGTGAAGAAGTGTACAGACACACGCATGTATGTACGTACAGGTACACACGCTGTCCGGCCATGTGTGGTTGTGGGGAGGATGACGTGCTTAGCTCGTGAAGGAGTTGTGTACATGCACACGCATATACGTACACATGTTCACACACACACATCTAAATATGGTATCCAGGAGAATTTCGAAACTGATGTCTTAATTTCAATAAACCTAATTTGTACATTGTGGGTTTTTCTACCATATACACGCACACACACACATACACAAAGACATGCATACACACATGTATACATAAAAAAATATAAATGTATATCACGCGATAATATAGCTCTGAATCCAACACGAAAACTAAAAACTAAAAAGAAAAAAAATCAAATAAAATCCTAAAGATGGAATCCTTGTCGCATTATGTAATCCGGGGATTTATAGACAAAGTGCAATGTGCAGGATTTTCTTTCGTGGCCAAACTATCCGAATAAATCGCAAAATAATTTCCATTTCGCAAGATATCAATAATCATTAATATTAGAGATACTGATACAATAATATGCAAGTACCATTTTCATTTTGGCTCGTTCTGCAAATCATCAAAATAAATCCCAGATATGAAGATGATTCTGTCCGTTCGCTTTTCATAATATATTTTTGTGTCAATAAAAAGCGATTCTCTAAATCCCGTGAGAATATACAAGATTCAAGAAATTCTACGAAAGAAGAGAAACTGTTGTTTACTTGAGAGAGAGAGAGAGAGAACGAAGGGGGGATTGGGGTAGGGTGCGGGGGAGAGAGAGAAAGAGAGAAAGAAAGAGAGGTGCAATATGGAGGGAAAGTGGAGGGAGAGAGAGAGAGGGTGGGGGAAGGGGGGGGGTGGAAGAGATGGAAAGTGCGCGTTCTCCGTTGGTGGTAAATGATAGGAGGGGAGGAGGGGGTAGGAAGAAGAGCTGAGTAGGAGGCGGGAGGAAGTGAAGACGAAGAGAGGAGGTGGAGGAAGAAGAGGGACAAAGAGGAATAGCAGAAAGAGAATCAGCTAGAAAGGAACACAAAAGAGGAGAAAGAGGATAGAGAGTGATAAGGAAGTAGCCATGAGAAGCCCAAAGCAGAGAAGAAGAGGGGGGAAAAGGAGAGAGGAAGCAACCCCGAGAACAAAAAGGAAAAGGGAAGAGAGCCAAGGAGGCACCAGCGCCTCGGGGGAAACGTGAGTTCATGGAGATTTTTGTCGGACTGGGGAAGAAGAGACTGACCGTAAATAAGGAAGACGTACCATTCACGTTTCTAAGCCCCCCTCCCCTTCTTTACCCCCCCCCCCTCGTCCTCTCTCCTTCTCCCTCTCCTCCTCCTCCTTCCCCTCCCCTTTTCACTCCCTCTTCCCCTTACCCCTATCTTCCTTCCTTCCCTCCCCTCATCCTCTCTCCTTCTCCCTCCTCTTTTCACTCTCTCTCCCCCCTACCCATATCCTCCCTCCTCTTCCTCTCCCTCCTCTTTTCACTCTCCCCCCTACCCATATCCTCCCTCCTCCTCCTCCTTCCCTATCCCACTTCATTTTCATTTTCTTTCGCGAACCCCATTGTTAATCCCATTGTTGTTATAACTTCTTTCTCTGCTCACAGCTGATGTATTATATGACTTTTTCTGATTGTTGTGGTTGCTATTGTTTTTAATTTTTCGTACCATATTGATTATCATTGCTGATATCATTGTTATCATTTTCATAATTTTGCTGTTATCATTGTTATCACTATCATTTTTATAATTTTGCTGTTATCATTGTCATCATTATCATTGCTTTTATCATTATCAATTTTAATCATTATCATCATTAGTAGCAGCATCACTAGTAATATCGTTATTTATGATTTATTATTTATTCATTATGTATAATTTTATCTATTTTATTATCTTTTATCATTTATCATCTTGTTATTTTGCATTATCTATTTTTTTATTATCTTTTATCATTTATTATCTTCTCTTTTATCATTTTATTATCGTCATAATCAAGTGACATCACAATCTTCATCGACGTCACACTTTTTATCATAATTATCCCTTCCTTTTCAACTACTCCGTGGCTTAAGAGGGTCAAATAATGAGAGAAAAATACAATACCAACTCTGCCGACGGCGATGCATCTTACCTGAAAAGGAGAGAAGAAAAACAACATTAATATAATTTCATATAAAAATAAACATGACATTAGATAACATGAAATACAAACAGATTTTTACTTGTTTATCTACGTTCTGTTTATCAATACACTTACCAGCTTCCCACTTCTATTGTTTTACCTATTTCTTACCCTTTTCCTTTTTCTTTCTCCATCCATTTCATCTTTCCATATATTTCTATATAACTTCCCTAAAAATAAATAAATAAATAAAATAAATAAAAAGGAGGAGAAAATTCCCACATGTCTATTGCTTTACCAATTCCTTACCATTTTCCTTTTTACCTTCTCTCTCTCCATCCATCTCACCTTTCCATATAACTTCCCTTAAAAATAAATAAAGAAAGAAAGAAAGAAGAGAAAATTCCCACATGTCTATTGCTTTATCTATTCCTTACCCTTTTCCCTTTTTCTTTCTCTCTCTCCATCCAACTCATCCTTCCATCAATCCCCCATACAACTTCCCTTAAAACAAATGAATAAAGAAAAAACAGAAGAGAACAAAAGACGCGACGACCCCACACGCTAAAACCCCACACCTAAAATACCCACTCACTGTCACCTAAAGCAGTTTCGATCCTAAGACATGACCATCTGAAGTGATTCTTCCCCCGAGAGGCAGAGAATCGCTTGCCAAGTTGACTGACAGGTTCGGGAGCAGGACACCTTGACAAGGGCTGTGTGACATCACCTCCCCGAATAGACGTTGTTTACACCTTGTTATCTAAGACATCCGCTGGGGCTATCGGGGCATCCGTCGACTCCTACTCCGGATCTCGTTCTTGGCCTCTTCTTTATTTCCGTTTTGGTTGTGGTTATTACTATTATTATCATTATCATAATCATTATTACTACTTCTACTACTACTACTATTATTATCATTATTATTACTGTTTCTACTACTACTACTATTATTATTATCATTAAAATTATTACTACTACTACTAATACTACTATTATCATCATTATCATTATTACTGCTTCTACTAGCTATTATTATTATTATCATTATTATTATTACTACTTCTACTACTATTATTATTATCATTATTATTATTGCTACCTCTACTACTACCACTATTATTATTATTATCAATGTTGTTGTTATTGTGGTTATCATTAGTATTATACTTATGAATATGTCAATGCTATGGTTATTCTTATAGACATCCTTATTTTAAAGATTATATTGATTTATAGGTCTATCCTTTATCATTTTTACTACTGTATTACTACTACTATTATTATACTTATTTTTAATGTAACTTTCGAACTGCTTCTACTAATACTAAGTGTTTATTATCATCTCATTATCCACCCCTATCAGTCTCTGTTTCTTCAGACTCTACTTTCTAATTTTCATTACTAATATCATTATTATTATTATCTGTCTCTCTCTTACTAGCTACTAATATTATTATTAATGGTATTATCTCCTTATCTATCTATTACTTTAATAATTATCATACTATCATTATATTTATTAATACTCTACTACTACCACTATTATTATCTATCAATGTTATTATTGTGGTTGTCATTAGTGAATATATCTCTCTCTCTCTCTCTCTCTCTCTCTCTCTCTCTCTCTCTCTCTCTCTCTCTCTCTCTATGATATGTCAATGCTATGGTTATTCTTGTAGACATCCTTATTTTAATTATTATATTAGCTTTTAGGTCTATCCTTTGACGGTTCGTGTATTTACTCTAATTTACTGCACTCTGAATTAGCTCCCGAGTTTCGGAACTCTTCGCAGTAAATAATTTGCATCTATTTTGCACCCTCCCTAAGCTCTCCCTCCCTCGGACGTTCACAGTCTCAAAACCAACCCTAAGTTCTCTATATCTGTATCTGTCTCTCTATCTATTTATCTCCCTCTCTCTATCCCTTGCCTTCTCCCTTCCCCACTATCCCTAGCCCTTTATCTCCCTCCCTCTTTCCTTATCTCAAACCCTCTAGCCCTCTCTCCTCTCTCTCCTCCTTTTCCCCACCCCACCCTCTAGCCTTCTCCCTCCTCCTCTCCTCCCACCCACTCCTCTAGCCCCTTCCCTCCTCCCTCTCCCCTCCCCACCCCTTACACACACATACTCTCTCTCTTCTCTCAGGTGCCTGTCTCTGTGTGCAAATTTCCAATTAGGCTCCCGAACTCTCGCATAAATAATTTGCCTATTTTGCATGTTAAGCTTCCCTCCCTCGGCGTTCACAGTCTCAAAACCAACCCTAAGTTACCCCTCTGCTCTCTTCCTTCCCTCCCACTCCCCACTCCCTACCCCCTGGCCCCTCTCCCCTTCCTCCACCCTTCCCCCTTCCTATCCAAC